>NC_142103.1:21937553-22237553 GCF_054644295.1 Miniopterus natalensis
AAGAAAGAAAGGAAGAAAGGAAGAAAGGAAGGAAGGAAGGAAGAAAGGAAGAAAGGAAGAAAGAGGAAAGAAAAGAAAGAAAGAAAGAAAGAAAAGAAAGAAAGAAAGAAGGAAGGAAGGAAGGAAGGAAGGAAGGAAGGAAGGAAGGAAGGAAGGAAGGAAGGAAGGAAAGAAATTTGCTTTAAGGAATTGGCTCAGGTGATTGTGGAGCAAAGAGTTGATGTTTCAATCCTGAGTCTGCAGGCATGGTCCTCTACAGAACATATTTGCCAATCACTGCAAAAGAGGGAGGAATAATGGAAAAGAGCCTTGGGCAAGAGACCCAGAGATTCTTTCTCTGCCACTAAAGAGATGGATAATCTAGACTAAATTGCCACCCCTTGTTGGATCTCAGTTTTTAATTTGAAGGATAGATTACCCCCAAAGTTCCTTCCACAGTGCAAACATTCTATGTACTTTAGCCCTTTCTATACTTAAAGTTCTATGATGCTATAACTCAAATCTGGAAGATCCCAAATAGACGAGCTTAAGCTGCTTCCTGTTGATGTCTAGAAATGACTCCACACTGGCAATAATCTCAGACATCTATAGATTTTAATTATATATAACATAAAGAATAAACAAAATGCCCAATATTTCCAATTTATTAGTGGTTTTCTTTTTTGAATTTTATTAAATTAATTGAGGTGACATTGGTTAATAAAATTATATAGGTTTCAGGTGTACAATTCTATAGTACATCATCCGTATATTGCGTTGTGTTTTTACCACCCCAAGTGAAGTCATATATATTTGCCCCCTTCACCATATATTTGACCCACTTTAAGGTTTTCTACCCTCCTACTCCCTTTGCCTCTAGTAACCACCATAGTATTTTCTGTGTCTATGAGCATTTATTTGTTTGTCTTGTTCATTTGTTGCTTTCAGTATTATATTTCACATGAATGAAATCATATGGGTCTTGACTTTTTCCACCCGACTTATTTTGCTTAGTATGATACTCTTAAGATTCATTCATGTTGTCACAAATGGCAGCATTTCATCTTTTCTTATGGCTGAGTAGTATCCCATTGTGTGTGTGTATGTGTGTGTGTGTATAGATGGCATAGATGTAGATATAGATATAGATGATATATAGATATATAATCATGTCTTCTTTATCCATTCATCTATTGAAGGACAGTTTGGTTGTTTTCATGCCTTGGCCACTGTGAATAATGCTGCAATGAACATGGAGGTACACATATCTTTATGAATAACTGTTTTTAAAATTTTCAGATAAATAAGCAGAAGAGTGATTGCTGGGTCATATGAGAACATTATTCTTAATTTTTTGAGGAACCTACATACTGTTTTCTTCAGTGGCTATACCAATTTACATTCCCACCTGAATACCAAGCATATTCTCTGACCACAATGCTTTGAAATTGGTAAAAGCCAAAAAAGTGGAAAAAACTACAGATATGTGGATGGTACTAAAGAAGGACTAGGTCAAAGAAGAAATAAAAGGAGAGATCAAAAGATACATAGAGACAAATGAGAATGACAGTACAACATATCAAAACTTTTAGGATACAGCAAAAGTGGTAATAATAAGGAATTTTATGTTATTAGAGGTTTATCTCAAGAAACAAGAGAAAAAAATAACCTAATATTACCCCTTAAAGAACAAGAAAAGAAGGACAAATGAAGCTCAAAGTCAGCAGAAGGAAGGAAAGAATAAAATTTTGGGCAGAAGTAAATGAAACAGAGAGCGAAAAGACAATAGAAAAAATTAATGCAATATAGAGCTGTTTCTTTGAAAAGATTAATAAAACTGATAAACCTCTGGCTAGACTCACTAAGGAAAAGAGCAAAAAGGCTCAAATAAACAAAATCATAAATGAAAGAGGGGAAGTTACAATGGACACCACAGAAATATTAGTGGTTTTTTAAAATAGTAGATTCTGTTAAGAGTAACTGACTGTGACAGTCCTCCATAATCATCAAGTAAAAGATTTATCTGTTATTTATAGACCATTGTACAGGACACTTTGGGGTACTCTTTGTAAGTAGCAGAAAACAGAGTATCTAGTCTTGAGGTGCTAGTTAGGAAGACATGCTCCATACCTGGAATAAAGTCTTCAATCTTGTGGAGTAACATACAAATAATTGTTCATAGAAGAGGTATTGTCTTATTCATGTATGTATCCTCAGGACCTAGAACAGTGTCTAGAACATGGTATATCCTCACTATATATATGTTGGATGAATGAATGAATGAATGAATGAGTGAATGAGTGAATGAGTGAAGGATGATTTAGTCGTAAGTACAAAAGGAATGCATGCATGCTTAGATCAGGGCCAAGAGGAAGCTAATTTGGGAAGGCCTTCAAATAGAGGAGAGGGCACAGTGAACTCAACAGACGAAGACCAAGGGTAATATTACTTGAAATGCTGGATTTCTATACATAAATGTACCCAGGGCAATGTCATGGATAAGAACCATACCAGGTTTGGACATTAGGTAAACCAAAGACAGCCTGAAACAGAGGCCTAAGCTTCGAAATAGGTTCTATCTCCTACTTTATTTTATATTTTTAAAATATATCTTTATTGATTTCAGAGAGAGGAAAGAAGAGGGAGAGAGAGAGATGGAAACATCAGTGATGAGAGAATCATGAATCGGCTGCCTCCTGCATGCCCCTGACTGGGGATTGAGCCCCCAACCCGGACCTGTGCCCTGACCGGGAATCGAACCCTGATCGCCTGGATCCTAGGTTGACGCTCAACTGCTGAGCCACGCCCGGCCAGGCTATCTCCTACTTTAGAACTGACTTAGTTTTTAACCACTGGCAGTTATTTAACCTTTCTGTGCCTCAGTTCCCTCATCCATACAATGCAAATGACATCTAGACTCAGATGGAAGATGCCTTAAACCTCATCTAGTCCAGTCAGTTCCTGTCCTGGCTGTCCATTAGAAACATTGGAGAACTCTTAGAAGGCCCTTCTCAGGCCTGGTCCCACAGCAATTACATCAGAGTCTTTGGGAGTGGGACCAGGCATCAGAATCAGTATTTTTAAATTTACCCAGGCAAGTCAATGTTCAACCAAGGTTGGAAACCTTTGTTCTAGTCCAACTCTCTCATTTTATACACAAACTGAGGCCCAGAGCAGGTTAAGGAAACCTTTCAACCTATTTTATAGGGCTATTAGAAGGATAATATTATATGATGAAGATGATATTACCTTGGGTGGTGAGCACACAATGCAATATACAGATCACATATCATAGAAATGTACACTTGAAACCTATATGACCCTATTAACCAACGTCACCCCAATAAATTTCATAAAATAAAATAAAAAATAAAACAAGAGCTAAAGGGAACTTACATATCAAAATATCTATGAAAGGGCTCTGAATAACAAAATGTTATTCATTTGTAAGAGATTATGATCCCAACAGAACTAGAACATATTAACTGGCAACCAGTCCAAATATCCCCTCCAACATTAAATTATACTAGAAGGAAAATCGATGAAACCTGTATTTTTTCATTGTCCAGGCCTCCCTGAGTTAGAAAATAAGCAAATGCTCCATTCCAAAAGCTAGAATATGGATTATTAGATTGAATTCTTGGTAAATAAAAATTGCATACATTGTCCTGAAAAAATTCACATTTTTTTCAAGGAGAAACATAAGCATATTGTAAATGTAGGAGGATGTGGATCTATAGTAGGGGGTGTTGTTTAGCCTGGTTCTAGCATGTTTCTAACCTACATTATCTGTTTGGGGCATTATCTGTTTCCAGATCTTGGCTATTGTAAGTAACACTGCTATGAACATAGGGGTGCATATATTCTTACAAAATCAATGCTTGGGCCACTTATCTGAGTAACTACCTGTTGCTAAAGAGCTTTCAAAACCTCAGTAAAATGCTTCTCTGCTGGGCTCATTCATATTCCAGGAAAATTGTTGAGAGAGTAAGATGCAGGGGTTGGGGTGAACAAGGTGGGGGTTGTGATAAAAATATGTTGGGATATTGCTAGTCTAGAGTAATGTTTCCCCAAACTGGCTGCACATCAGAATCACCTGGGAACCAGAATTTCCATGGGAGAGACCTGAGAATCCATAGATTTCAAATCTCCCCCAAATGATTCTGATGATCAGCCAGGTCAGTGAAACACTGGCCTCATTGTTTTCTAGTGCTTCTCAAAGTTTAATTTATATACAAGATTTTGCTTTCTAACAAGTTCCCAAGTGGTGCTGGTCAAACAATGCTATAAGGTAGTGGTTCTCGAAGTGTGGTCCCTAGGCCAGCAACATTAGCATTATCTGCAAACTTGTTAGAAATACATTTTCTCAGTTCCCGCACTGCATCTACTGAATCCAAAACTCTGGGGTTCAGCCCAGCAATCTGGGTTCCAACAATCCTTGTGGGTGATTCTGTTGCTCTCCAAAGTCTGAGAATCACTGCTATAACTAATACTAGTAATAAGGTACAGGGGAGTGGTGAAGTGGATTTGAAAAACTTGAGTTCAAATCTCAGCTCTGTCCCCACTCTCCATGAACCTTAGTTTTCTCATCTATAAAATGGGGATAGAAATAATATACATTAACTTAACAAACATTTATTTTGCCAGACATTTCGTTAGGTGTTGTGAATGTATAAAAAAGAGTAAGATACATTCTCTGCCCTTAAGGAATTCACTGTTGCCTTGCCTAATGAACGAGGTTATTGTAGATCTTAAATGAAATAGTGTATGTGAAAGTGCTCTGTGAACTATAAGGTATGTTGCAAATATTAGTTGTGGTTCTGATAAAATCCTGCTCATTTTCTTCCATCTTGCATTCATAGTAGTTCTCTATAGTCCTTTACCTTTAGTAGACATTCTACTGGTAAAAGCTGAGAAAGTAAATCGAAGCAATAAAAGTGTTTTATATTTATCTTGTGCTTCATGCTTTTAGAAGTTCTTTCACTTCTATTACCTCTTTTAATTGTCACAACAACCTTGTGATATATCTAGGTGGATATGATTATCTCCATTTGGCAGATGCAGAGTCTGATGTTCAATGAAGAGATTCATCCAAAGTCACAGACCTTATCAATGGCAGAGCCATAACTAGAATCCAGATCTCTTAACTCCTAAGTCAGTCCTTTCCCCCTTATACCATGCTGACCTAGTTAAAGTCATTTCAGATATTCACTACATGCTAGTTAGGTTGCTGCGAGCATGGACGTGAGACAAGCTGAAGCCTTCTTTGAAAATCTATTTATTTATTTATTATTATTATTTAATTGTTGACAGTATTACAGATGTCCCCCATTTCCTCTCTCTTTGCCCCTCTGCACCCAGTCCCCACCCCACCCCAGTGCTTCACCACACTATCATCTATGTGCATGGGCTATGCATATATGCATATAAATTCTTTGGTTAATCTCTTACCCTCTCCCCCACCCCCAACCCTTCTCAGAGTCTGTCAGACTATACCATGCATCCATGCCTCTCGACTTATTTTCCTGTTCATCTTTTAATCATCTGTTTGAGTTAAAGCTTACATCAGCTGTCAGAGAAATATAGCTAAACTCTGTTTTGAATTTCTGTGTATCAGAAGTCTTATCAACTGCTGTCAGGCAGTTGGGTTACATGTACATTTGAAGAATCAAAGGCTTGCCTTAGGTAGCTACATTAGGAAACCAGAATAATATTTTTGCAGCATCGAAAGCCTTTTAGAAAGGATTATAAATAAAAACATGCCTTTTAATACTAGCTGAAACTTGAGGCCTCCTCTTCTCTTTTGAGTTCTGGGTTTTTGACACATAGACTAATTTTCAGAGTAAGTGGGAACTGAGGAGTTTCAACGTTGGACAACCAGTTATGGGGTTTACACCTTAATGCAGACATTTCCTATTTGCAAGTAAATGCTACAGAATGAAATATTTTGCTTGAACAGGCAAAACTGAAGGATAATATAGGTTTGTTTTCTAAAAAGGATGCTTTTGAGGTAGGTTCTGGATAGAATTGTCTTTTTCATATACTAGGCAGAACAAATGGCTGCCAGCTTGGGTCTTGAGGGCAATTCTGCATTTTTCCATACCAGCTTCCCCACCCCATAAAAACCTTATACTCATACTACTATACACAGGTAATTCCCCATCAACAAAAATTCTGTTTAAAGTTCCATTAGATACATATTCATTTGAGGTTCCCTGTGTTATGGACTGTGCTTCACTGGTACTTTCATTCAACATTGTGCACTGTCCAATGGTTTGCACTATGTTTTGGATTTTCCAAATATCTTTTGATCCAGGAAACAAATGCTACACAAATATTTCAAAACTGATAAATTCAGGTATAATAAATATCTAGTTGAAAACATAAGGACATCAAATTGGTACAATAAAATTTTCTTATTGTTAATACAGAATTTGGGCAAGGGAAAAGAGGGAAAAAGAAATTATGTTCCCAACATAAACCTAACAGAATTCTTTCAACAACATCATTTATGTCATTTAAAATATTTAAGGAAGAAAATGTGGTCTGGTAAAAACATCTTTGCTTCGGAGTTGGGAGTCTGAAAACTTGGGTTTCAGTCACAGCTCTTTTAGTTTGCTGTTTAAGCTATAAGCCAGTCACTTAAACTCTCAGGGTGTCAGTTTCACATCTGTGAAATGAGGGAAAATATTCTTCTAACTAAATCACAGGTGTTAAAAGATAATTTTCAAAAAAGGGTAAAGTCAGGACTCTTGTCATCTTAAAAAAAGAAGAGCAAAGTGGATAGACTCACACTTCCCAATTTCAAAATGTACCACAAGTTTACAGTACACAGTATAGTGTGGCATTAGCATAAAGATAGATATATAAATCAATGGAGTAAAATTGAGAGTCAACAAGAAAATGGTTACATTAGGCTAGAAGCAAAAATAATGTTATATATTAAACATATCCTTATATATTTTTTCATTAGGGCCATATCGCCAAAAAAATAATAATAAAGAAAAGAAAAAATACAAAAAATAAAAACCAAGAAGAGGGCAATGTACAAGTTTCTATATGTATAAAGTCATGCTCTATTTTGGGGGAGCAGCTGATCACAATTTGCTTCATGAATCAAGATGTGGAAATGGTTGCATATGGATTGATTTAGAAAATGGTTACAGTACAGACAAAAAAGAAAAAAATACAACTATAAGGAAGAAACACAACTTCAAAGATTTTTCAGTGACAAGAATCCACATTTGTATTTCAATATAATGTAGTTTAAAAAAGAAAAAAAATCTTGATGTAAATTCCTTCTTTTCCTCTGGCTCAATGAATATCATTTATTCAGTATCAAATCTTTATATGTTCCACATGTTAAGAATCAATGTACATGAAATCTTGTTAAGCACTGTGATGGGTGTTCTTGAATACTGTTCTAGTTTCCTTAAAGTGGTTTCATAGTAACCAAGTTATTTACAGGATATAGGGGAAATACAGCCGTGTACTAACCTAGTCCCTTGTTACAAAACCTTGAAGTCTGGAGGGAACTTTAGGAGTTACCTACTTTAGAGTGGGGAGCAACCGTTTGACTCTCTCAAGTTATTTAGCTAATTAGTCTTTGTTTAAAGCAATCAACTCTAATGACATTGAGGTATGAGAATTTTCAGTATATGTGGGAGGTGGCTGCTTACCCATGAGCTCTCGGTCCTGACAGTGTGAGACTCTGCCTTTTACTAACTCTGTTTTAATTTTAATCAGAGTGCAATCTATTCCATGTTTCTTCTGTGTGCCTCAAAGTTATTTTGCATTTGTTTACTCTGCCATGTATAATATTTATTTGTGCAATGAAGAATATGTCATATTTTATGTAGCATGCATAGTGCAAAGTGATTATTCCTATTTCAGGGTATGTTAATATTCTCATATTCCTTCCTATCTAGTGCATAGTAGCTTTTTAATACTAGTCATTTCTAATTTAAACTTTTCCTTCCTCAGTCAAAAAAAAAAAATCACATAGTTAGAAAGGTAGATGTTAACCAGTGTTGGCAAGGATATGGAAAAATTAGAACCCTCACAAACTACTCATGGGAATGTAAAATTGTGCAACCACTTTGGAAATAATCTGGAAATATAGAAACATGGAATTACCCTATAACCCAGCAACTCTACTCCTTGGTGTATATACTCCAGAAAAATGAAAATATATGTCCACAAAAAGCTTGTATGTAAATGTCCATAGCAGCATTATTCTTAACAGACAAAAGTTGGAAATGACCTAAATGCTCATCAATGGACAAATGGATAAACAAAATGTGCTATGTCTATGCAATGAAATATTATTCAGTCACAAAAAGGAATCAAGTACTGATACATACAACACTGATGAACTGTGGAAACATAATGGTAAATGAAGAAAGCCAGGCACAAAACTGATTCCACGTATATGAAATGTCCAGAACAGGAAAATCCTTAGTGTCAGAAAGTAGATAATGGTTGCCTGGGATTGGAGATTTGGGGAGAAATGGAGAGTTACTGCTAATATGTTTGGGTTTTCTTTTTGGGTTTATAAAAGTGTTCTAAAATTGATGTGGTGATAGTTGCACAACTCTGTGAATATACTAAAAAAAATTGAATTGTACACTGAATGGGTGAATTATATGGTATGTGAATTATATCTCAATAAAGCTGTTTTTAAAAAATAAGTTTTAATTTTAAAGCTATTCAAATTCAATAATATAGTTCATGTATAATTAATTTGCAATGTACACTTACATAATACAGTTTGCAACACTTTACTCTTTAAAATTTTAAACACAGCCCAGCCGGGTGTGGCTCAGCGGTTGAGTGTCGACCTAGGATCCAGGCGATCGGGGTTCGATTCCCGGTCAGGGCACATGCCCGGGTTGCGGGCGCGGTCAATGACTCTCTCATCATTGATATTTCTGTCTCTCTCTCTCCGTCTCCTGTTCTCTCTCTGAAATCAATAAAGATATATTTTTTTAAAAAATAAATAAATAAAAAATTTAAAAAAATAAAATTTTAAACACAAAATCTGCAAGTGATCACATAGAATAACAGGATTAAAGTAAAATTGTTGAAGAGCGCCTGGAGGTCAGAGATAGAAGTCAGAAAGTTTTTCTCCTGCTGGTGAAAAAGTGAACTACTGTATTGTCATATGAGAGTGCCTGTAAGTGGGTGGCTTCTAGGAGCTGAAAGAGGCTCCTGGCTGACAGTAAGAAAGGAAGGACCTTAGTCTTATAATTGTAAGGAACTGAATTCTGATGACAACCCCAAAGATCTTGGAAGAGAACCTGGAACCTAGGTGAGAACTACAACACAGCTTATACCTTGACTGCAGCCTTTTGAAATTCTGAGCAGAGGACCCAGTAAAGCTGTGCAGGGACTCCAAATTACTGAAAACTGAGATAATGAAAGGACATGGTTTTAAGCTGCTAAATGTGTTACACAACAATAGAAAACTACTACACTAAGTTTCTATGAGTGTGGGATGGAACAGCTGGGATGGAGTTAAGGGGTGGGCTCTGTGTTTTGCATCTGAATTTGTATACTTCCTATTGCTAAAGGGCTGTGAGCTGAGTAACCCAATAACAATGTATCCAACGTTAAGTCTCTAAAAGAGAAGTGCAGTCAAGTCCAACCTTGTTTTCAAATCAGTGGACTTGGAGACAGAGACAAAATGGATGCACAGTAGACAGACAACTGAGTGTACAGTAGTAGGCCAAGCAAGTAATGCCCCCTGAAGTGGCTCTTCATGTCCAGAGACAAAAACTGGGCCTTTACCCATTAGACATACAAAGTTGGAAGATAGTTATCTGTTAGGGGATATTGATAGAGTGGTGTAAAGAATATAATTTAATTACATAAAAATTTTAAACAACTTTTATGTCAAAAGATACCGTAAACCAGTATTTTGCAGTGTTGTGCATAGACCCCATTTGTGTGGGGAGCTTGTTAAAAATGCAGATTTCCCAGACCCTACCTCAAACCTACTAAATCAGATTTGCTAGAAGGTGGGACTCAGGACTCTGCATTTTAAGGAGCTGGCAAGGTAATTCACATAAGTGCTAATGTTTGAAATTCACTGAGCTAATCCTTCACCTTCTGTAGTATAGGGAAATTCTCAACACCTGGGGAGCTTTAAAAACATACAGCTGGTAGACCCTTTCAACTGCAGTTTTAGAGAGGGATAGAGAGAAAAGGAAAAGGGAGGGAAGGGGAAGGAAATAAAGAAAAGAAGAAGATGATCAGGAGGAGGAGGAAAAAATGCTCAGTTATTAAAGATGTGTATTAAAGACTGGAGATGTGCTCCAGTGTCAAAGAAAAAAAACCCATGTGTACCACACAGAATACTTGACATCTCTGGGAAGCATTTTCATTCCCACTCCTCCCTCAACGCTGCCATTTTTACACCCAGGAGTGACTGCTAGAGTGGGTTGCTGAGCCCAAGCAGTCTGATTTGGCAATTGAATCACAATAGGAAGGGGCTTCAATTCTTGCTTATCTTCTCTTACTGGAATATAGTATTAGATCCCAAGACAAAGCTCAGATTGATGCAGACCCACCCCACCCTTCTTCTCCTGGCTTCTATAAGTCATGCTTTCAGTGTTCGGAGTCTGGCAGCTGCAAGGCTTGGTTGCTAGGTAACAGTTTTCCCCGCACAAAGAACCCTCAGCTGGGAAGGTCAGGTCTGTCAGTGTGAAACAGCTGTACAGAATTTGTATTTGTCTTCCTCTTGTTTTGGTTAATCACAGGCCATGAAACCAGAACCAAACTTTTCATAGAAATAAGAAATGCTAGAGGATAGCATTTCAGCTGCTGCTGCTTTATTTGCTGCTCTTCAAATCACAGCCTTTCTACTCTTGTTCAATAAAGCCCCAACAAGCCCAGCAGGCTGCAGGTGGAGGAAGGAGGTTAAGGGGTCAGGTGCTCCTTAGCCCCTTTAGAATCTGGGCTGGGGTAGGGGGCATAGCTGAACCATAAGCTAAGAAGTTAACTCCCTTTCTTCAAATTGACCAGCAGTTTCCTAGGATAAGGGTTGCCAGATTAAATACAGAATACCAAGTTAAATTTGAGTTGCAATGAGAAATTCAAATTTAACTGGGCATTCTGTATTTTTATTTGCTAAATCTGGCAACCCTATTGAGTATGCAATAGATTTGTCTTGAATTTTGTGTGGGATTGATACCAAAAGAATAATAGATGTAGAAACGGACCTGATTCTGGTGCTGTTATGGAAGGTTAAGTCTCTGCCTTGGCAATGCTTTGACCAGTATGCTAGAAGATGAAATCAGTAGTTTCGTATAGAGTCATTAAGAAAAGGCTGAATCCAGTTCTATTGCTGTCATCTAGTTATCCATCAGATGTTAGTCTAGTCACTAAACCTGAGTGTGATGCTCTGGGATAAAAATACGTGATTGGAAATCAGGAAGCCTGGGTTGTAGGACCTGATAGATGGACTATTAACCAGGTGCATGACCTTGGACAAGAAACTGCTCTTTTAGGCCTCAGTTGCCTTTCCTATGCCCTAACAGAGTTGGACTAGAGTACGGTTTCAAAGTGTGTCCCTTCCTCCATAAGCAGCATCAGCATCACTTGGGAATTTTTTAGAAATGCAGATTACTAGGCTCTATGCCACATCTTCTGAATAAGAAACTCTGGAGGTGGGACCCTGGTTTAACATGACCTCTTGGTGACTCTAATGCAAGCTCACATTTGAGAACAACTGAGCTGGAGAATCTTTAAGGGCCTTTTCAGCCCTTACTTTCACTGGTTCTGTTTACTGCTTGTCGAGCCCCAGGACTCAGCTGATTATTTGAAATAGCATATTCTCCTCAGTCCCACTCTCCTTAGGGATTTATTCCAAATTAGTTTTCGGGGCTCTATTTCATAGCACAAAGGTCTATCTTATATTTCCACCTTTACTTGTCCTTGTAGCCTCTCTTGTTCTCATATACTCCCTCTCCTCCTTTGACAGATTTGGCAAGGACTTCTAGGGTCCATTTTGCCAGGAAGCCATTGTCAAGATGAAAGTTTGTTCAAGGGTCAGTGAGGCTCCCAACTGCTGCATGCATGCTCCATCTCAGCACTAGACAAAGGACTCTGTCTATGGGAGTATTGTTATGCAGGAATAACTGGCTAAGGGCAGATTTCTATCTACTTAAGTTGTTTTGAACTACAGCTGCCCTCAATTCTGATTTTTCCTTAAAACTCTGTTTTCAAAAGCCCCTCCCCTGCCTCATTCCTGGTTCTTCCTATTGAACACTATAGAACCCACCCCACTGTCTTCATAAATATCTTATTACTAAGGGAGGGAAGCAGAATCAAGAGGAGAAACTTGGGGAGCTAGTGTGCCCATAGCCTGTTTCTCACAATAACTGGCATACAGTGGTGTTGTCCACGGTGCTGAATGTAGTTGTTTATCCTAACCTTGGAAATCTTTGTGGAAAATGTAGGCAAAGGAAGGGAAGTTAGATTGTTGTAGAAGCCTGTCCTTTGTTTCATTTCCCACTGGAGACAACCTAATGAATTTGAAAATCACATCATGCCTCTTAATCTAGATGACCAGGGTAATTATACGTTTATTTTATAGGCCAATGTCTCTCTCTGGTGCTTTTCTAGTGGAGAGGCAGAGAAAGTTATACCTAGCTTGGGTAACTATTTTATTGTGACAGATAGTGCTCTATGTAAAGTGTGGGTTTACCTAAGAGCAATGGAACATTCCCCATGTGCTGCACTTTAAATATGAATAAGTGTGGAGAACACTAAGATATGAAGTTAGCAATCAAGCTAGAATAGGACTCGCAAATCATCTGAACCATCAAAGCAGCCTTAAAGGTAGGGGAATTGAAGAATACTGCATAGGCTACTCACAGAAAACTTCTTAAAGCTACTATGGGCTATGGTTGAGTGGGTGAAGAGTAGGACCCTGATAATTAGAAAGGATTAGACTAACCCTACTATTCCTTCCAACCCTACCCAATGGGCCTTGGTTTTCTTGGCCTCCTTCAGGGTTCTCATTATGCCATGGGCTATACTTTAATAATTTTGGGAGCATACTCCTATACTACTATGTGTCCATAGTGGTGGTGTACCACACATGGGCACCTAATCTAATATTCAGTGTAATTTTATCAACTCTATAATCACTTAGGAGATCAAAGTAGAAAAAGGACAGATGCAGAAAGCCCATAGCTGTTACTCTAAGGAGGCTGGATTTGTCTAGGAGAGAACAAGGTGGTATGTATCCATTTCCAAATCTCTTTAAAATACCGGCACAATCGCCCGGCCGGGCGTGGCTCAGCGGTTGAGCGTTGACCTAGGATCCAGGCGATCGGGGTTCGATTCCTGGTCAGGGCACATGCCCGGGTTGCGGGCTCGATCAATGGCTCTCTCATCATTGATGTTTCTCTCTCTCTCTCTCTCTCTCCCTCTCCTTTCCTCTCTCTGAAATCAATAAAGATATATTAAAAAAAAAAAAATACCAGCACAATCAATTATAGATTGTGACCTAAGTAAGTCACTAAGCCTCTTTCATCCTCAGTTTTATCATCTGTAAGATGGGTATAGTGATATTTAATAGGCCTTATTTATCGAGTAGTTACTATATGCCAGACACTATCCCTACTTCACAAGGCTCTTGTGATAATTAGACATAGCTGTTATAAAGTGCCTGGTGCATAGTAGGCATTCAAAAATGGCATCTACTAATACTATTATTATTAATTTAAAAACAGATTTTACTCTCCTTCTCAGGGGACCTGGATTCTGGATTCATTTGGGCTATGCATGATGGATCAGACTCTTTTTTGGCCAGGACTTGATGCTGCCTAATGTTAGCATGTCTGACAGATGTTTCCCAGGAGCCACAATTATTCATAGAAAGAATTATTCCCATTTTCTTGGCTCAGCAAACACTGTTTTTGTGTACTAACTCTGAATGAGGACCAGAGCAATCCCTAAGATATTTGATTTCTTAGGTTGAGAGTCAAAATATCCATATAGCCAAAATTCCCTAAAGGACTGTGGAATCAGGAACCAGGGAAGGGATTTTTTTGTGGTTTAACCTAGGCCTCTGTTCCTACAGTTATGTACCTAAATGGAATGCTCAGCCCCTCTGGGGCTAGAAGGATAATGATAGAAAGGCCAGTCTTGCTGTGTTTTGGCCACAAGTCCAGTAGCTGATAGCAACAAATCATAGTAGTGATTACTCTGGGGACTTTAACTCCAATGGTGTTGTGATAATGGAACATTGACCTTTCTAACAGAGAACTTCATTTCATTGCATTGTGTTATCAGCGTTCCTGTATTGGAAAGGATCCCTTGATTGCTGACTTCATCATAACCCCAGGCACTCGTTTAACTAAATTGCTAGCTATTTCTTTCCCTGGCAGAAGGGTCCCTAATAGCCTTTACATGATTAAGAGAAGTCTGGTAGTCTGAGATTCCAAAGGAGCCACTGAGCTTGAAGGTTCAGCACTTATCCCCATGTTTTTTCCCCTCTCTTTGCTACCTGCCTGCTGAACTGAGCCTCCAAAGCCTTGACATTTTTACCAGACATTTCTGTTTTCAAGGCTCAGCTACAAAAATTGCTACTAGATACCCATCTGCTGTCCTGCCCAGAGTGTGCCACTCCCTTCCCTTTGCCAATCAACTAGTGTCATCCAGCCTGGGAGGCAGGCTGTTAGAAAAGAGTGGCCCAAAAAGGGAGACTGAGGGGGGTAAGATGGCTCTGTGCGATGTTGCCTTACTTGGGAAGAAAATGGACTCTGGTGTAAATAAATGGCCTTGTAGAATGGGGTGTGGATAATTGTCCAATTTAATGGGATTTTCATTAGGGGAAAGAGTAACATAATGTAGCTTGAGTGAGCACTGCCCATTCTCTGGTTCTGTGGAGATGTTAATCAAGCTGTTCCTGGCAAGTCTGTCAGAGATGAAGTGGGTGATGTAACTGATTTTCCAGCAATTCCTTTGTCTGAGCGACTGCAGCACAGCTGCAAAACAGAGCACCAGGGAGCTGAATGTGTTAATGGGAAAAAAGTGCTTCCCCTAGTTCTTTCTTTCAAGAGGGATGTTGTCACTGGGAGCTTTGTGTGTTGGTTACCAAGATGGCTAGTCTTATTGTTGGTATTTCTCAAAGTCAGGATAGAAAGAGCTTTGTTAGGAACATAATGGATACAGATGATTACACAAAGGTGTGGACCAGCAACATTGGGCTGCTGAAATTTCTAAGCTTTTTCTGTTTGGGAGTCAGAGGTTTCATGCCTTCATTTGGACTCTGTAATTGAATAAGTTATACAAATGATAGGCAAATATGTATATATACATATATATCTATAATACAATGTGCATATAATAAATAAATATTATTTTTGAGCTTTTACTATGTGTGTCAGGCATACAAAGAAGTGCGGTAGTTAATAGTGTGGGAATGTGGTTCTTAGAATCAACCATTTTGGGATCATATTCTAGCTCTTCCAATTATTAGATATGTGATTTTGGGCAAAGCACTTACCCTCTTTCCTGTCTGTCATGGGGATCAAAACAGTAGGGAGGATTAGATGAGATAATTGATGTAATTAGCTTAGTGCCTAGCAAATTGTAAGCACCTAATAAACATTAATTTATTACTAATTTATTTATGTTATATCATTTAAGTCTTTTAATCAACCTGGTATGGTAGGTACTATTATGATCCCTACTTCACAGATGTGGGTTCACAGATGTTAACTTGCCCAAAATCTCACAAATAGCAACTGGTTGAGCTGGACTTGGCCTCAAGCTAGCTAACTCCAGATATGTTAACCAACAAGCTCTACTGCCTCAATTATAAAGGGCTGGGAGCTGGAATTTATCTGTTTCTCTTTAAGGGGTTCGCTTCCCTGACTGCAAATTCAAATTACCTGGGAAAAAAATCAGCACAGAACAGTGATTGCCTCTCAGAAGTGGGAGTCGTATTTATTGGGAAGGAACATAAGGTGATTTTTTAATATATTGATAGGGGTTTGGATTGTACATGTGTATGCATTTCTTGAAACTCATTGAATGGTGCACTTACAATTTATGCTTTCACTATACATAAATGTTATGTACTAAAAATTAACCTCAAATAAGTATTGAACTGTAATTAGTTATATGCCTGCAGAATTATTCAAGGGTGAAGTGTACTTATATCTACAACCTATTTTGAAATGTATCCAAAAATAAGATTGGTTGGTAGAGGACTGAATATAGGAAATGCTAATTATAGAATGTAGGTGATACGGACTTTACTATATGTTTGAAAATGTTCATAATAAAATGTTGGAAAACAAAATTAGAACCACTTTGGTAGCTTTTTAAAAATACTGATGCCTGGGATTCCCTTAGAGTTTCAGAAATAAATTAGTTTCAGAAATAAATTAGAGCCTAAGTATGGGTTAAAAAACAACACACACCTCTCAAGGTGATTCTAAAAGGTCTTTAAAAATTGAAAATGAAAACAAAGAAACAAACAAATTAATTATTAACTAGGCTCTCAAAGCCAATTCACAATAAGTGTCCCTTGGTCCCAAACTGAAAGTGTCCTGATGACATACATGTCAGTCAATGATAGCTTATCCCTCCTTCTCACTTGTATATCTTCACTCTCTGCACTCTGCCCCGAGCTTCAAACATTTCCTCTAGCTGAAAACAGCACTGGGAAGAATATAATGACATTGTCAGCTAAATTATAGATGGCAGCCACCTCCCTCTCTCAACTACCAGACCATTGCTCCAGGTTTTGTGTCACCTCCACCTCCACTATCCAGTTCCTGGAGAAGCAGACACTCATCTTTCAGCTAAGAGGTTGGCTAGACAGCTAAAGCTCAACAGGGAGTGTGGAACCATGGAAAAGAGGGCTCACAGTTGCCTGGATTTTAGCTTCTGTGTTCTTACCTCTTGTTTATAAGGAGCTGGTCTGGGGCTGTATTCTCAAACAAGCACTATTTAGGATTCTTTCAAGGGAGCAGAATCCCCAAGATATCCCAGAGTTTCAGCCTGTGAGCTCTCCTAAGAGCACTTACTGTATATTTTCTGCAAACCCTACTCAGTACCCCCCCCCCCCATCCCTACTGGAGTGCTGTGGGTCTGTAATGGCTCATACATGGGAAAGAACTCATGTTTTAAGTGACCATAACTTAAATTCACATAGAAACCATTCTTTCTACAATCAATGTGCCAGGGGTCACAGGCTGCTGATGCAGCTAAGAAACAGAGTACTGGGTCTTTTTATCATTGAGGTAACTTACACAGGGGATTGTTTCTCCCCTGCATATGGAAGGCAGCTCTGCCAAGAGAAGCTGGGACTTCTTAATTAGACTGACATATGGCCAAAGAAGGGTTATGTGAAATTTGTGTCAGACTATAGTAGAATCATTTTGGGAACTGGTGCAGTCACTAATAGTTTAGAGTGAGGGAAATTAAATTAGAGCCATATGCTAGATTAAGTCAAGATGGCTACTCATGGGGTCTCCAAAATGTAGGTAGGTATAATATTCCAATACCCAAACCTACTAATTTGGCCTGGCCAGAAACAAAGTTAAGTAGAAAAATAAATTTGCTTTTCTCCATTCTATCTGGCAACCCAGATTTTCCCAGAGCCTTGGGCCTGCCCTACTCCAGAACTATACTCTGGGCCAAGTTTTTCCAAAAGGTGGTAGACATTCCACATGTGGTGCATGATATTTTTTTTATTGGCTTCCTAGATAAGCATTACAAATTCTAATAGTTGTGGGGTTTTTTTAGACAGATTAGAAAAAAATGACACATCAATCTTTTTTTTTTTTTTTTTTTTAAATAGATCTTTATTGATTTCAGAGAGAGGAAAGGAGGGGGAGAGAGAGAGACAGAAACATCAGTGATGAGAGAGTCATTGATCGAGCCGGCAACCCGGCCATGTGCCCTGACCAGGAATCGAACCCTGACCGCCTGGATCCTAGCTCGATGCTCAACTGCTGAGCCACGCCCGGCCGGGTGACACATCAATCTTATTATTTTATCAATATTACTGCTTAAGATAAGGCTAATTTCTATAGGTAAAAAATAATCATTTTTAAAGAGGACATACTGATGAAAAGATGCTTAAAGTCACCATCAGAGAAATGCAAATTAAACCTCAATGAGATATTACCTCATGCCTGTCAGAATGGCTATCATCAATAAATCAACAAACAAATGTTGGTGAGGATGTGGAAAAAAGGGAACCCTCACCCACTGAGGTCACAAATTGATACAGCCACTATGGAAAACAGTATGGAGGTTCCTAAAAAAATTAAAAATGGAGCTGCCTTTTGATCCAGTGATCCCATTCTAGGAATATATCCTAAGAATCCTGAAACACCAATCAGGAAGAATATATGCACCCTTATGTTCATAGCAGCGCAGTTTACAATATCTAAGATCTGGAAACAGCCCAAGTGCCCATCAGTAGATGAGTGGATGAAAAAGATGTGGGACATTTATACCATGGAATACTATGCAGCTGTAAAGAAGAATGATCTTGCATCCTTTGGGATAGTATGGGTAGACCTGGAGAATATTATGCTAAGTGAAATAAGCCAGGCAGAGGAGCATAAATATCACATGATCTCACTTATATGTGGAATCTAAAGAACTTAATAATCTGATGAACAAAATGGATTCAGTAACATGGAAGCATAGATCTGACTGAGGAATCTCAGAGGGAAGGTGAGGGTGGGTGGGTGGGTGGGGAGAGATTAACCAAAGAATTTATATGCATAACCCAAGGACACAGACAATAGTGTAGTGAGGGACTGGGGAGGGAGGTGGGGGTTAGGTGGAAGGGGTCAATGGAGAGAAAAAGGGACATCTGTAATATTTTGAACAATTAAAAAAAAAGTATATGTGGAAATGGCAAAAACTATAATGGTGATATTTAAATGACTATAAATTAGTAAGGATTGCTCTGGACCAGTGGTTTTCAATCTGGAGTGATTTAGGTTCTTCCTATTAGGGAATATTTGGCAATGTCTAGAGACATTTTTGGTTTTCATGACTTGTGGGAAAAGATAGTACTCTCATCCAGTAGGTAGAATTCAGGGTTATTAATAAACATACTACAATGCACAGGACAGTCCCTCCAACCCCTGCCAAGAAAGAATTATTTGGCCCCAAATGTCAGTAATGTCAAGGTTGAGAAACCCTGCTACAGACTAGCACTTCTCACTAGTGCATATAAGTCACCTAGGAATCTTGTTAAGGTGCAGCTTGGGGTTTGTTTATTCTGAGAAACTTCTAAGACGTAATTGCAGAAAATTGATTAATGTTTTTCTTGCATTAGCAGGATCATCAAAGCCTTCAACCAAAGACAATCTTGGATGAAAATTTCATAAACTAAGCATAGCCAAAAAGAGAGATGCATTTTGTTTGTGCTACCTTTTGGGTAATAAAGCAACCTTTTTTAGCAGTTTTTAGAAGCCAGGTTCACCCTGGCTGGGTTTATAGAAGCCGTCTTATTCATTTTTATATGCCTGGTACCCAGCACAGTGCCTAGTTCAAAGGAGATGCCCAAGATGTTTGTTGAACCAAGTGAAAAGTTATCTATAGTTCTGTAGATAGCTGCTAGAGCAGGAAAGCAAAGGTATTTACTGGGGCAGGACACAGTCATGAACCCCTTCAAGGCCAGAAAAATATGCCCTTCAATAGCTTTCCATTTAAATGGGTAGCACTAAAATGGATGCATCCTCCCGGAATGTACTCCTCACCCCCTGGATGGCAGCAGGACAACTTAAAATAATTATGTTTTCTTATTCCCCTTTGTTGTAAGTTAGAAACCTATAGAGCACAGTGAATGTGTATGTGGGGGGAGGGGTGACACTTTACCTGTTTCTTTGTCAGAAAGGAAGCTTTGTGTTAAAGGCTAAAGACCCAGGCCCAGGCCCTAGAAGAAGGAACTGGGCCAAAGAAGGCACTCATTCAGCAGTGAGTCAATCTGATCTGCTGTCAGTGTACCTCTTTCCACTACTTTAGACTCTTGAAGTGTGTTCTAATAGATTATGAAGTTTGAGGTGTGCCAGCTGTAGGGCCACCACTGTTCCACATGTTTTCTTTCATGGACCTGCCACAGTACCCGAAAGCACCTTTTTGGGGAACATCCCATTGAATAATGGAGGTTTTCTAAAGGTTTCTGTTAAAATATATGGATTATTGTATATATAGAGAATAGATTGGTTGGTTGCCGAGGCTAGGAAGATTGGAAGGAGATGGGGAGTGACTGTTAATAGGTATGAGGCTTCTTTCTGGAGTGATGAAAGTGTCTTAAAATTGATTGTGGTAATGGTTGTATAACTCTGTGAATACACTAAAACCCATTGAATTGTACAGTTTAAATGACGAATTGTGTAGCATGTGAATTACATCTCAATAAAGCTGTTATAAATAAATATATATATGTGTATATATATAAAAGACTAAATTAGGGGATATTGATCAAGAGATAATTGGTGGGACCATAGTTCTACCAACAGTGAAGAAAGCATTGAAACAAGAGATACAGGGCAGGAATTGGGACTCTTCCTTAAAATTTTCAGCAATCCATAAATTTATTTCTACTTTTTTGAATCCAGTTGCAAATGATCCTAGCTATTATTAACTGTTCAACATTAGATTATTTGTTTGGAAAAAGAGCCAAGAAGTGTTTCAATGCGGTGAAGAAATAGAGCCAGGTCCCCTAAGATAAAATAATTATGGCGTCATTAATAAAGCATAGGGGTTGACACTGACCCATGGTTCTGGAAACTCTTTATACTAGATTAAGCTACTCGAATCATTGTTGCTTTCTACAAAGAGCTGCAGAACGTGAGGCCTGATAAAAATGGATTTTTCCATTGAAATGGAGACTATGGTTTTGGAGAGGTGACATTAAAACCACAATTATCTCATATAAATGTGGCCAAAGGTTCCAAAGCCACAGAGGAAGAACACCTGTCTGTCCACATGTGGCTTTCCATGAACCCACAGTAATTTCAGTAGTTGGGTATGGCACAATTAAAGCACGAATAGCAGAGTACTTCAACAAATCTTAAGAAAACACAAAACAAACAAACAGAAATGACCCTGGCCAGTTTGGCTCAGTGGTTGGAGCATTGGCCCATGCGGACTGAAGGATCCAGAGTTGGATTCCAGCCAAGGACACATACCTTGGTTGCTCATTCCCTGCCCCCAGTTGGGGCACATGTGGAAGGCAACCAATTGATGTGGCAACCAATCATCACATCAATGTTTCTCTCTCTCTCTCTCTCTCTCATTCTCTCTCTTTCCTCCCCTTCCACTCCCTCTGAACACCAATGGAAAAAAAGTATCCTTGGGTGAGGATTAAAAAAAACCCCAGAAATGGAAAGGCTTAGGACCTAGAACCCCTATTCCTGGGGCTGAGCTCATGCTAGTTGAGCACACAAGTCGTATTGTTTCAAATGTAGTAAAGAACTCTTCTCTCACCCTCCAACTTGTGGCTTGGGAGACAAAAGAGCATGTTTAGCTATTATCAATGTTTATACCTTGCTATTAATGAAGGCTCTAAGGAGTAGGGCAGGATGGTTTTGCCAACTTGGGGAAAGAATGACCTACTATTGCAGGAAGGGGATGACAACTAGGAGATTGGGGACTAATAAAGCAGACTGGTCCTTTTCTTAATTTTGTTCTAGGTTTACCCTCTTTGTGAGTATGACCAGAAATTCCTGGACTTAGAAATATAAATTGAGACAGGGCCATCCCTGGGACCAGAATTATTAATCCAAAGGTCCACTGTGTACTCCTACACAGAGTATATCACTTGTCATTTGTCACTTCCTTAGTTCCTATAAATGCCAGAGAAATGCAAGACAAAGGAAAGACTACAAGAAGACAAAGGGAATAGGCATTCAGTAAAGTTATTAAATACGTATTTCACAGCAAAGAATTATCTCTATTGGATGGCAATTGGAGGTAGTTTAGTATTTGGCTGGTGGCTAAATTTGTGTGCAATAAATCCTTAATTTTCAAGACAGCATTGTGGAGACCTCTCTAATTGAACTCATCTCACTTTTCAGAGGACAGTGAGTTATTTACAAGGCATAATGATATTCTGCAATGCTCCCTTTCCTGCTAAGAAGAGATTTTATCATCTCTCCAGATTTCACACCAGGGTCAGTCTCACTTGGCTCCATTTTCCTTGTGTCTGCAGATCTCAAATTGTCAGGGAACATCTTGTCAGGAAAAGGCCAGATGGGCATGCAGGGAAGTGTCCAGCACCTGAGGAAATAATGTCTTCAACCTATCTCCACTCCTTCAAGGCACTGGAAAATGAGAGTCCAGACAGACAGTGACACAAGAAGGGTTTTCTCCAAGTTAGCTCGGACCTGCAGGAACCTGGGCCAGATGAGCACTTTTGTAGTTTAGGGAGCAGGAAATTTAAATTTTCATGTTGTAAATTCACATGATGATATCTGATACCACCCTCCCTATGCTCTGAAAATGAACTCAGTCCTCTCCTTGAATCAAGGTCTCCAAGCCACAGAGGCTCACAATGCAATTTTCACTCCCCATACCCTGTGGAAGACAAAGTGAAATACTGAGGGCATAGGCATGGATAGTGATACATGGTTTAATTAAGTGCTCAGAATGAGAGGTGTTCTCACTGGTTTTACACTTTGATTCTTGAGAGAAGTTTTTCTCTGGCAATTATGTAGTAAATAAATTTTAGACTAAATCATTCTGAAGTCATCTTGGCATCCTCAACACATTGCACAGTGTTTAATATGTGGTGTTCAGTAAATGTTTCTTTAAAGAGTAAGCCTGAATCCTGGCATTAATTTCTCCTTATCTCTTTGGAATATAAGTTTTGGAGTCTCTGTCTTTTGACCTCATCAGGCAGATGCCATCCCTTTCATGGCCTATGTCTGCCCTCTGGATCGATGCCCTGGGAGTCTGGACAATGTCTACATATATCAGACAGGGAACAGGGAAGCATTGTTAGCCAAGCAACCATGCTTTTGATTGTTTTGAAAGCTGTTCCTGGGGTGAGATCTACTTGGCTTCTGCTTCTCAGCCTTGGCCCTTAGCCCTGTGGCTTTGACCCACAGCTGTTTCTCTGGACTGATTACTTTCTACAGTCTTATTGGATTTCCTGATTGCTATCCCTGTTCCCTGACCCATGATCTGAACATTAGTCCACAGATGTCAGGGGAAGAGGCTTGGATTTATTGTCTAATTGCTTTAGTGGTGATAAGTCACAGTAAAAGTTCTGGTTTGAGGAATCCCAAACCAATTCACCTAGGAAAAGAGCAGTAAGAAAGCAAGTACAGGTTATCAAGGCCAGGGCTGAGATCCATAGGCCAGGTGTGTAAAATAGAGACAACACACTGACATTAAATTTGGAAGCATGGGGTAGGTTATGAAAATTCATTTCATAACATTATGCTAATGATGTGATGGTTCTCAACCAGGGGCAATTTTGCCAGGGGATATTTAACAATGTCCAGAGATTATTTTTTAAATTTTATTTTTCAATTACAGTTTGCATTCAGAATTATTTTGTATTACTTTCAGGTGTGCAGAATAGTGGCTAGACAATCATACTTTACAAAGTGTTCCTCCTGATATTTCAAGTACACACCTGGCAGCATACATAGTTATTACAATATTATTGACTGCATTTGCTATGCTGTACTTTGCATCCCCATGACTGTTCTGTAAAAACCAATTTGTACTTCTTAATCCTTTCACCTTTTTCACCCAACTCCATAACCCCTCTCCCATCTGGCATCCATCAGTCTGTTCTCTGTATCTATAAATCTGTTTCTGTTTTGTTTATTAGTTTATTTTGTTCTTTTGATTCCACATGTAAGTGAAATCATATGGTATTTGTATTTCTCTCCAGAGATATTTTTGATTGTCATAACTGTGGGGGTGCTATTGTCATCTAGTGGGTAGTGGCCAGGGATGCTTCTAAACGTCCTACAATGCACAGGACAACCCCCACAACAAAAAATTACCCAACTCAAAATGTTAATAGTGCCAACATTGAGAAACCCTGTATTAAGCAAAGAAGCTATAACTTACTGATCGCAACTCTATAAAATATGCAGATAAAAAAAGACTGGAAGGATACACATTATTGTTATACTAGGGGAGTGTTTGGGTGGCAGGATCATGCATCTTTTTTCTTTTACTATGGTTTACAAATTTTCTAATATAACTATGTTGTCTTTAAATTTTTAAGTTAAATTTTAATTATATAAATAATATATAAAAACATTATGCTTGTAAAATATTACAGTACTAAAGATAAGATCAAAGACCTCTTTGAACAACTGGACTTTTCACACCTCAGTCCACTTCCTAAAGGTAGCCAGTTTTGTGGATGTCACCTTTCAGAATTTTATCTATACATTTACACTTCCATCAGTCCCCTTCATCCACACTTTTGCTTTCTGTAGTTTGTTACCCACAGTCAACTGTGGCTCAAAAACATTAAATAGAATGTTCCATAAATAAACAATTCACAAGTTTTAAATTTTGTGTTGTTCTAAGTATTGTGATGAAATCTCATGTCATCCTTCTCTGTCCTGTCTGGGATGTGAATCATCACTATCTCACTTGTTAGTCATCTTGGTTATCAGATGACTGTTGCAGTGTAGCGGTGATTGTGTTCAAGTAAGCCATATTTTACTTAATAATGGCCCCAATGTGCAAGAGTAGTGGTGCTGGCAATTCAGCTATGGCTAAGAGAAGTGGTAAAGTGTTTCTTTTAAGTGAAAAGGTGAAAGTTTTTTTAAAAAATATATCTTTATTGATTTCAGAGAGAGGGAAGGAGAGGGAGAGACAGAAACATCAATGATGAGAGAGTCATTGATCGAGCCCACAACCCGGGCATGTGCCCTGACCGGGAATTGAACCCCGATCGCCTGGATCCTAGGTCAATGCTCAACCACTGAGCCACGCCCGGCTGGGCGAAAGTTCTTTTTTTAAAATGTCTATTTCCATCACCAAAGCAAAGAGAAGTCCCTCCCTCCCTCCGTCCCTCCCTCCGTCCCTCCCTCCGTCCCTCCCTCCCTCCCTTCCTTCCTTCCTTCCTTCCTTCCTTCCTTCCTTCCTTCCTTCCTTCCTTCCTTCCTTCCTTCCTTCCTTCCTTCCTTCCTTCCTTCCTTCCTTCCTTCCTTCCTTCCTTCCTTCCTTCCCTTGCTCTTTGTTTTATTATTGACAGTATTATAGATGTCCCCCATTTCTTCCCCCTTTGCCAACCTCCATCCAGCCCCCACCCCAGGCCTTCCCCAGACTATTGTCTGTGTCCATGGAAGGTAAGTTCTTGACTTAATAAGGAAGGAAAAAAGCATGCTGATGTTGCTAAGATCTATGGTATAAACAAACCTTCTATCTGTGGAATTGCCTAATTTATAAATTTAAGGGTATCATAGGTATGTATGCATAAGAAAAACTGTAGTATATATGGGGTTGAGTACTATTCATGGTTTCAGGCATCCACTAGTTTTCTTGGAATATATATATGCACTGTGGATAAGAAGGAACTACTATATATTATATACAGCTATAGAAAATGTACACTATCTCATAATTTATTTTTGCAGCTTAATAGTATTCTGTAGTTTATCTATTTCCCTACTAATGAACTTTTTTTTTTTTTTAATCCTCACCCGAGGATATTTTTCCCATTGCTTTTCAGAGAGAGAGAACATTTTGGTTGCTTTCAGTCTGGAACTATTATGACAAATGCTGCATTGTATATGCCTCCTTGAACATGCTTGCCAAGGTTTTCTAAAGTAGATATGGGAATGGAAATTGCTAGGTTATGGAAAAAGGCACATTTAAAATTTTATCAGCTATTACCAATTGCCTTCTAAGGAGCCCACAAATTTAATACCCTGACATTTTTACCAACACTTGATATTTATCTTTGTTTTTCATATTTGCCCATCAAATGGTTGAGAAACAGTAACTTTCCTTTGTTTTAATTTTCATTTCCCTTATTACTGATGAGGTTGAGCACCTCTTTTATATTTGCTGAACCTGTCATATATTCTCTCCTTTGGAAAAGTGTTCATGTCCCTTGCTCACTTTTGTATTATAAGACCTTTCCAATAGTTTTTAAGAACAAAAGAGAACAGGATAAGGTTTGTATAAAAACACAGATGTCAGCCTACCCAGCATCTTGCTTGTCCTTCCTACCTAAGACAGATTCTGAGTCCCAGCCAACCAAAAGGATCCTTTCTTGCCATTTACTGAGAACACAATAAAGCAGTTATATTAGGAAACATCTTAGCCAGACTCATTCTTGCCACTGCTCCTTGTTTCCCTGGACTGTGAGCCTTTGTTATGCCCGGATCTTAACACTGAGTAACCAGCAGGTACTGCCAGTCAGATTTTCTCCAGTCAAATACAAATCTGATATGTGGTGAGGAATAAAGGACCATGAAAGTCAGTGTGTGAACTGAATGGTATCTGCTGCCCATGCAAATGGGAATTAAGACCATTAAATTTAAGTTAATCTTCATTAAGAACATCTGTTGTCTAGTCCACATGGGAAAACCAAAGATGGGGTTGTGTGATTGTGACCATTACAAATAAGTATTTGTATTAACTAGTTTTCCCTCCCCTTACCCATAAGCTGAAAGAGATGTGGCAAGGAAAATGTATAATATGTGATATGTAGTGACTTAGGAATAAGACCACATAGACAGTTTCTTCAAGAATCTTGGGCACTATTTTAAAAAATATATATCTTTATTGATTTCAGAGAGAGGAAGGGAGAGAGAGAGAGAGAGAGAGAGAGAAAGAGAGAGAGAGAGGGAGAGAGAAACATCAATGATGAGAGAGTCATTGATCAGCTGCCTCCTGCACGCCCCCGATTGGGGATCGAGCCTACAACCCAGCCATGTGCTCCAACTGGGAATCGAACCGCAATCTCCTGGATCCTAGGTCAATGCTCAACCACTGAGCCACACCTGGCCAGGCTTGGGCACTATTTAAAATTAGAGTGCTTGTAAGTCATGCCCGTTGGTGGTGAATTAGATGATCAATTTAGTCCTAGAGAATTTCCAGGATCAGAATAAGGTGTTCCAAAGACCCAAGCAGAACTGGCCCTTGGCCAGATTGGGTATGGTCAAATTAAATTGTACCCAATCTGGCCTTTCCGATACCCTCCAGTCTTTTGGTTACTTCATCCCATATACCATTCCACTCCATTTCCTGGGGGCCCTGCTCTCTGCTGGAGGACTATGAATTTAAAACATTTCAAATTCTTGATACCAACATGTTGCTTGACTGCCATCCTTCTGCCCCACAAGTGGAGAACATCTTCTGCCTTATCACTCTTCCATTTGGCTTGAGTCTGTGGTGGAGCAGACTGTTCTCATAAGTTCCAGAAGAGGTGTTCAGGGAAAGGCAGGGACTTTTGCACCTTTGAATTTAGGCAGATTAATTTCTTCCTGACCATCAACTATTACAGTGATGGTCTCCTTATATAAGTAAGTGAGGCATCAGGTATGGATGTACAAAGGTAGATAAGTAGTCTAACTTGTGTTTCCTTTGTATATGTACCTCACCTTGATAGCCTTATCACTGTTGTAATTTTACATTTGTTTCAATGACTCTGGTCAATATCAGTCTCCCCTGCTAGTCTGTAATAAACATGGGAGCAAGAACCATGTCTATTTTTGTTCATCAAAGTATTCCCAGCACCTAGTACAGTGTCTGCCCCATATGTGCTTAATAGAATTTATTGACTAAAAAAAAAATAGTTGTGGTTCTGATGTTCTTAGAATAAAGGAAAGCCAGGTATTCAGGCAGGAGGATGGGGAGAATGATTTGTGAGGAGTAAGGCATCTCATCATCTCTCTACTCTCATTCTAGGGAGACATCTCACACTGTGAGTCTGCAATTCACCTTTATATAAGCTGTGCTCAGCCACAACCATCCCCTGAATCTGCCTATAGTACTTTTTTTCTAAGAAGGTTGGAAATGATTGAGAATGAAGCCTGTTATCTGAAAGCCACTATCTTCTCCAGGACAGAGGCACATTAGCAGGCACAGGCCCATCTTGCTCCTTGGGCCTAGGGGTAAAATAGGGCCAGTAAGTTGTGGAGCTGGAATGGTGGGGGAACTAAATAGCTTGAGGACTGTATTTCCATTAAATTTGAAACAGGGCCATACTGGTGTATTTCTTGTATCATAACTGCTCCAGGAATCTGCCAATATATCACTCACTTGCCTCTCAAAGAGAATTGACATGGAAGGAGAGGGTGAAGGGTATTTCAAATATGCTGGAAATGGAATATAGATAGTATTTTAATAAACTTTGACTCAAGCTTTGATTCAAGACAAATCTTAAGAACTAAAGTAGTCATGCTTTCTCCACCTCTTCTCAACCATCCTATTTTACCTCTTTTCAAATCCCGCTCTTTTCCCACAATCCTTCTCTTATCGCTCACCCTGAATTCTTGCTAGGACTTATATGCCCATCAACAGCAAAAATAAGATTCTAAATGCCTCTCCCATATGACCAGAAATGAGGAGTAAGCCGACAACATGAATGCTTTCACCACATCAGCTCCACAGTTACTACTAATTGGAATAGTTCTTATTCATAAAAATCCGGAGATTTCCGGGGAGACCATTGCTGATCCCATAAACTCAAGAACTAGATAAAGCAGTTGGCTTGGGTACCACTAATTTCATTTTCTTGCTTATGTTTGCCATCATTCATTGAAGGATAAGAACAAGTCAGCCATGATAAGGGTAAACCCTGGATTAGCATTGTGTATTGTAGCTGTAAATTTTACTATAAATGAAAAGTACAGATGATTTAGAGTCAGTTATAGAAGAAACAAGAAGCTACGAATGAGCTTTTGGTGGAAAATGGTTATTTGCTTAGTTAGATATTTGGGATTTCTCACATTTTTATAATAGTTCCCAATAGGCCTGAAGATTGGATTTATAAGAACAGTTCAGCAGCTTAAGTGAAATTAATAAAACCAAACTTCAAAATGTGTTGAAATGAAAGTAAAAGTTTAAAGTCTAGCTATTTTAAAGATACTGACAATTTCTCTAAGAAGCATGAAACTTTTTAAGGCCAAAGAGTCAACCTTATAAGGTCACCCAGTTTCATCTCCCATGCAAAATAAATACTCCCCTAACCAGTTTAAACTCTAAACATCTCCAGAGACAGGAAGCTCATTGCTTTTTATTGTCTTTAAACACACACATAATATATTAGTCCATTATAATTTTTAGGTGATTCAAGCGATCCAAAAATATATAGAGAATGTGCAAGTCTTCTCTTCTCCTTTTCTCCACTTCCTTTCTCCATCCAGAAGTGACAGTTTTTAACTGTTCAATATGTATCCTTCTAACCCTTCTTTAAAAATATATTTATATCAGTGGTTCTTAACCTGAGCAATTTTGCTTCCTGGGGGACATTTGGCAATGTGTGGAGACATTTTTGGTTGTCACAGCTGGGAGTAGGATGCTACTGGCACCTAGTGGGTAGAAGCCAGGGATACTGCTAAATATCCCACAATACATAGGACTGTTCCTCAGAAAAAAAGAATTACCTGGCCCCAAATGTCAATAATGCCAAAGCTGAGAAACCCTGATGCTTTTATACACAGAGGTGGAGATGGAGATAAATATGTATTTTCTTCTTAAATAAATAAGATCACATAATCTCCATTTTATGTTTTGATAAATTCTGCCAAATTTCTCTCCCAAAAGGCTTTATAAATGTATAATGCCATCCACAGTGTTTAAAAGTGCTATTTTCTCATACATTCAACAATACTTTTATTAATCTTTTAAGCTTTTACCAGTCTGATGGGTAAAAAATAATATATAATTGCGGCTTTAATTTGCATTGCCCTAATACTATCAAAATTGAGTGAGCATGACCTTTGCACATTTTAAATTAATAATAATTAGTTGCCTGTTTATTTACTTTGTCCATTTTTCTATTGGATCACAGGTAATTCTTTGTTGAATATGTTGCTTACAGCTTGTATATTAGATTTATTTACCACATATTCTTTGTAAAGCTTTAAATTAAAAGTTTTAATTTTGGCATAGTCAAGTTTATTATTCTCTTATTTTATGGCTTCTGTATTTTGGGTCTTGCTGAAGGAGGCCTTCTTTGCCCAAAGGTGATAAAAATAATTCTTTATTTTTTTCAAACATTATTCTTTTTTTCTTTTATGTCCATCTCTGTTTTTTTGGTGTATGTATGCGTGTGTGCATGTGCATGTTTGATGTGAGCTGAGATCTACCATTTTTTTCAGATAGATAGGCAAGGTTTTAATCCAATCTATAAAATAATTCTTTCTTCACTGACAAGAAATAAATGACTCTATTCATCTATAATCTCTGTTACATGCACTTATTTCTACTGGTTGTTGGTCTAATAAAACTCTATATTAAATACTACAGTCTGTTTTGAAGTCTGATATGGTAAGTCCCCAGTTCTTGGAATTTTCCCCCCCAAAATACCATTTGCTATTCTTGTATATTTTCTCTTTCATATGAAATTTAGAATCAGATGATCAGTTTCATACAAGTTCTGTTGAGATTTTTTATTTGGAATTCTTTGAATTTTATATCTAAGTTTAGGAAGAATTGACATCTTTAAAATATTTTAAATATCTTACATTTAATTATCTTATATTTTCTTCAATAAAGACTTGTATAGTTTTCACCAAATATGCCCGATACATTTCTTATAGATTTTATAATTTTGTTTGCTATTGTGAATGAAATATTTGTTTTATAACTTATTTATAATTGACTGTTGCTGTAGTATAGGAAACTATTTTGTATGTTTATCTTGTATGTGTCCACTTTGCTGAACTATCTTATTGGAACAAATATTTTTTTTTAGTATATTTTCTGGTGTTTTCTGAGTAGACAGTCATACAGGATGGAAATAGTTTTATTTTTTCCTTCTATATTGCAAAATTTATACATTTAAAAAATTTTTATTGAATTTATTGCAGTGGCACTGGTTAACAGTTATACAGGTTTCAGGTGCACAATTCCACAACACATTATCTGTATACTGTATTGTGTGTTCACCCCCCAATTCAAGTCTCCTTCTGTCACCATTTATCCCCCCTTTACCCTCTTCTACCTCCCCCCATCCTTATACCTCATTTTTTTTGGTTTTAATTACAAGCTCATTATTTTGTAAGGCTACATGTTTAGAAGTTGCTTCTTATATTGAGGCAAAATCTGTTCTGACAATTTTCCATCCATTAGTTCCAGTTCAGTTTTCTAGAGCTAAACAGAATAAGGCAAATCTTTTTTCTATGGGTTAACCCTTTGGATATTTGAATATGCTTATCATCCCCCTTCTCAATCTTCTGTTTTCCAGGATAAGCAACTCTATTATTTTCTGTATGTATATATCTTTTGTACCTTGAGTCATCTTTCCCTAAATGAATTCTATTTAGTCAATGTCCCTCTCAACATGGTGTTCAGAGTAGAAGTGCTCAGATATTTTCCGATCACTGCAGAGTATAGAGAGACTAATTTTATTAATTTGCACACAACTCTTCTATCAATGTTCTCCAAGATTACAAGGCTAGAGCTAAATGGTTTTAAAATATATATTTTTTAACAATTGAATCATTTTATTAATGATATCTTAGCCAGAACCCCAATTTTTAAAACAATTAGTGGAGTTTCTCTCACTGAAATGAAAGGAGGGTGAGAGGGTACAGAACCCTTATTTCAACTTCCTTCTTGTTCCCCAGGGTAGCCCAAGAAGAATCAAGAGGATCTGAAAAACATAGTTTGAAAACCACAAATTGAATCCAACTTTTTCAGAAGACAGTGTAGCTCAGAGAGGAGAAATGACTTACTGAGGTTACACAGTTACTTAACAGGATACAGCTAAACTTGGGTCTTTTAACTCCCCATTCCAGAGATCTTTTCACTACATCATACTATTCCTCACTATTAACTCCCCACCTTAATGAATCATATTAAACTTAGGATCAACTAAAATTTTAAGGCTGCTGTTAATATCCATTTGCTTCATGTATACAGTTGAATTTTGGAAATCTAAATGTGGAACTTTACATTTATTAAATGTATTAACTATAATTGCTCCTAGAACTCAAGGAAACATTAGACATTTTTTTGTTTTGGCCCATCAGTCCTGCCTTTTAAAAACTTTCTAAATCTTGATTCTGTCATCTAACATCAATCAATTTCTTTTGGCAGGGCTGTCCAAGTAATGCTGTAACTCACAATATTGACACTGAACCCCCAATTCTTCAATTTGCCAACAAATGTATAATCAAGACCTAACTTCAAAAACTTCAGACTCACAATTTATGGCATTTTTCCTCCTTTAGATGGAAAACTACTTATATTTTGGGACCCATTTCAAATGTTACCTCCTCTGTAAAGTGTTACTATGTCTCTATTCCTTATCCTTGAAGCAGAATTGATAGGTCCCATTCTATACTAAAATATAATTTTAATAACTAACATACTTCCTCTACTATTTTATAAATTCCTTAATGGTCTTACTTATACTCTGCATTACCAGACCCTGAGCCTTTGATGGCAGCTGACTATAGTGACTGCCTACTGAGGACTGTGAGGTCAGGTAGAAACTTAGTGGCAAAGAGTGTTGTGAGGGGTTAATGATTTCTGTCATGGGCTCAAGAGGGAAATATTTTGCCAACCTGAACCCAGTGCATACCTAATACTCAAAAATGCTTTAAAAATATTTTTTACACTCCCCCCCCCGCCCCAGATGTCTAGCAACTTTATTTTAAAAAGTTAGCTGGGCATGGCTTTTGTCAACCCTTCTTTTTGTCCACTGATCAGAATTTTTCTTACGTGCTCACAAACAATATTCTAATAGCCCTTTAAAGATATTTTTTTGGGTATCAGCATATCAAGTTAATTATTGGTTTATATTTTTTAGATGTGCTTCTTCCTCTTTTCAAAAATAGGACAACATTTCCTTGTTTTTAACCTTCTGGCAACTCTTTCATTTTCCAAGAACTTCCCAGGTGGTGGTGACTCATTTAGAGAAAATGGCCCTTTTCACTTGGACCTTTCAACATCATTGTTTGTTATGGTCAGGGGCCATGACTAGGAGAGCTGTTTCTTGGAAAAAGTATATTTGAATTGGGCAAATCAGAGGCTGAAGTCAGTATGGCCAAAAAATGTGTTATTGACAGAGGCCTGGCCTAGAAAGACAGCCAATTCTAGCGAGGCCGTTTTCTCTGAACCATGGCCCAGCAATCATTTCAGATGGCTCTCCCTGTCTTTCTTCCCTTCCCCTTTTCTTGGCTCTGTGTTCTCTTCTTGCTGTAGTTTGTCACCTCTGAGCTGAATTTGGATGGCTAAAGTGTAACCTCAGCACAAAAATGACCAGAAGAATGCACATCTGCCCTTGAGTTCCAGATGAGAGTCTAGGTCAATGACTGCTAGTGACAGAGATAATAAGCAAAACAGGAAACGATTTCAAGAAACTGAAGATAATAGGTTAATAATAGATGAAATTCAGACTGTATACATGTGAAAAAGAGAGAATATCAGCTATGTAGACACATAAAAATGCAGTAAAATGGTGATTCATTAAAACACTAAAAGCAACAGATATTTTTTTGTGTGTGAACCTACCTTGTGCTCAGTCCTGAGCTGGACACTGTGAAAATGCAAAGACATGATCCTAAAGATGTCACAATAATTTTAAAAAATTCTACCTTAATATGCTAATGACAAATAGCCACAATCTGGTGTTTAGTTGTATTTTTCAAAAAGCCTTTTTTAAAACAAGTTTTGGAACCAGAATATAAGTGAATTTTTTAAAAGACTAACCTTCAATGACTAGAAAATGAAATCCTTTGAACTTTCTGTTCCAACTACATATTAGTTAAATGACCCTTGATCTACTGTAAATGCAAAGAAAATGGGATTGAAATGACTGCAGCTTGTCTCCTCACTCAGTGCTGTGGGTTCCTTTGCAGATGTTGCAACAAAACTGGTCTATACTGGGACTGGGAAATCTCATCATGCAAGCTCAGTCCAGCTAAGATTCTTGTCACTTCAATGTGGATCTTACCACTTATTTGGGTAAGAGGTATAGTGATAATGGGGCCTTTCGCCCTCCAAAGAGTTGTTCTGTTGCTATAAACCATTGAAAGCCCATGCAAGGGACAAATGTAAATAGGGGCTGCTTTGCTTTCAGTGGAAAGGTTTGAGTTGAACGCCTTCCAGGCGATCACACTGGCTGACATTTTATACAGTCTATTTCTGTCTTCCTGTACACATCCCTTAATTTGCATTTCTGCTTAAACTTGCCACTAGTCCTGCCTCTCTGTGTGGGAGGTGGAATGGATTTGAAGAGGGTAAAAAGAAAGGCCTTTTTGTGAGGAGGGGGAGAATATAGGACTTTCACTAGCTGTTCCTCCTGGATGTCTTCAGAGAAGCAATTTATGTCCTGGCCTCCTTGAGGTTTGTCACAGAAGCTCTCTTTTAGCACAGACATCAGCCTTATTTCTTTGTGTATTTGGCTTTTAGCTAAGTTTGAACCAATTTGGCTCATTAAAAAATGGTTACTGGCATAATGGGAAGATGAACTAAAAGAAGGTGGAAACAGAACTTGAAGATGGTTTACATATAGAGAGTGATTTTAAGGGTGTATTAAAGGCCCTGAAATATCTTTCACCAAATTTTAAGGGACATGATGTGTCTACTATTCAGTTATGGTCCTATCAAGGCATTACCTCCAACTCTGGGCAGTATGCAGATTAAGCTATGAACACTCTATTATGCATCTGCTTATTAGAAATTTGCAGCCAACTCATCCTTTCTCAGCAACCAGTTGCTGTTCCTTGCCAATATATTAGACTTGGATTACTTTTCCCAATCTTAAGGGAAACTAATTTAATTGTGTAAATCCACAATCTTAACAAGGTCAAAAAGCAATTGCTATGAGTCAAAAATTTGGAATGGCTAAGTCAAAAATTTTCCAAGTCAATTTTTCAGACAATTATATGTGGGACAGACTCAAAAAGAGAATTAACCAAGACATTTCCACCAGACTAACAGCTTCTTGAGGACAGGAGCCGTGTTTTATTCTTTTTGTATCCCTAACACTTACCATGGTGATTAAATTCTCATGAGCACTTTGTGAATGCTATTCAAAAAGTGAAGAAATTCAGAAGAATTTCTTGACTTAAAGATTGATTCTAGAGTGAATTACCAAATAATGTTGGTGAGTTTTACTGCAGAGATTATAAAAGAAGATAGGTATAATAAAACTATGCCTAAGATGTGAAAGTGTTCTGCAGAGGCAGAGAATGACAGTGCATTTTCCTTCTAGTTTGTGGGTGCTATGAAATAGGATGAAGGTAGTTCATACGAGACTCTCTCTCTCTCTCTCTCTCATTATTTTTCTCTCTCTGTCTCTGTCTCTTTCTTTGCCAAAACCAATTTACTTTACCAGCTTTTTTGGGTATCACTGTATTCGCCTTCATTTCCTCCTCTTACTTAGGTCATACATCTTTTGCAAAATAATTAAAATAATTTACATTCATATAACATCAGTGCTTTTCAAGGCACTTTTATATGCAGTATTTCTTTTTGTTTCAAATTGGAAAAAAAAAAAAAAAACACAAAAAAAAACACCCCTCTATGAAGTATTAAAAGTAGTATTAGTTCCAGCTTTCAGATGAAGAACCTGAGGCATAGAGTGTTTAAATGACTTGCCCATGATCACGTAGAAAAATGTGACTGGATGAGGACTAGAAGTCATTCTAAGTCTCAAAATTTGGGAATGAAGGTTTGTTAGGGAAACAAGAGTTAGTCCTACTGCCTTCATGGTTATAATCCTCATACTTTTTATTGTTGTTTTAAGTTCCTTCTTAATACTCCTTTCTAGGCATGTGAGGCTGATAATTGAAAAATGGCCAAAGCAGACATTATCTCAACTGTGAGGTCTCAATTTATTCTCAGCTTTTTTTCTTCTTCAAACATGAAGCACGTGCTTAACTAGATCTAAAACAACATTGTGTGGGACATCTTTATGTCTCCACTTAAGCCAGCTAACACAGAAATCTTCTGGAGTGTGCTGTCACACAATGCATCTTCTCTTTTTCTGTCTTACAGTTTTCTTTGACAGTCACAGCAGCAGGACGTCTTGTACTAGGTGACATTTCATTGAATCCTTTCCTTCCTGGGGTGACAACTTTTTCACACAGATTCAAGAGGTAGCAGGTCTCCTGTAATTACCAGTCCAAACCCTATTTGGCGTCCCAGAATAGAATGAGTAAGGCAGTGTTGTACTGAAACCATGGATGAAGTTGGACCTCAGAGCCTGGGAAGGATGCCAGGACTAAAAGAGCCAAGGGCTTTGCAAAAACCAAAGGTCTAGGCAGGCAGTGAGTCACTAACCAGACAAGCAGTTAGAAAGTAGGAAACAGGCTTCTTATTGGGGTTAAAGGAAGGCCAAGGGTCAAAAACTAAAAGGCAATGAACAATAGTAACAACAACAGTGCTACCCTGGAAAATGAGATAAATCCTACCTTAGCCTGGAAGCCAGTTGAAATGGAGCTGATTTTAGGGAGTGGCCAGCCTGACATCCATAGATTGGAGCAAGGAAGTCATCTGTTCTGGTGGGTAGTGGAGAATGTGGTGGTCATAGTAAAGATAGTATCTTAACAGTCAGGAAATGCCTCAGAGCATGGTTCCTCAACCTTGACACTATTAGCATTTGGGGTAGATAGTTCTTTGTTGTGCGTCATCATTCTGTTCATTGTAGGATATTTAACAGCATCTCTGGCCTGTACCCACTAGATGTCAGTAGCATACCCCCCAAGTTGTGACAACCAAAAATGTCTCCAGATATTGTCCAATGTCACTTGGGGAATTAGGGGGAGGTAAAATGGCCTGGCTTGAGAACCACTGCTCTTAAAGCTATAGATTGTGAAAATATTGATCTTGAGCCTTCAAGGAGTTACTGGTTTCTAAATTATCCTCAGAGCAGGGAATCTAAGGTAGCAGGCATAGGCATCAGCAATACAGTCTTTCCCAAATGTGTTTTCACATCTAGTGCCTGGCTCATCTCTTCCATTAAACACTATTGCAGTTCCTAGGAATATTGAACCCTCAGAATTTCCCTCAAATTCTGCTTAATTGCAAATTCGAGGGTAAATCTGCTTGTGGTTTTTATTCTTGGTTTACTTGCAAATTGAGACAAATATGAAAATACCTTTTACTTTTAGAAATTCAGTTCTAAAAGACATGCTAAATTTCTGTTTTCTTATTATTTACTTTGAACTTTTATTTATTTCTATTGCTTTCCTACTTTCTTCCAACCATATCCTTCAGAATGGAAGTATGTAGGTGATGAGGTGGGACACCCAGAGGCCAAAAATGAAGAGGAAGGAGAGAATATAGAGAACTTAGACTAGGGCTATTTGACAAGACTGCTTTGGAAAATAGTTGCAAAAAATATTATACCCAATTATCTATCTTCTAACTCAGTCTGTTTTCTTACCATGCATTATTCCAACCCTTTCTTAAATATGTGAAGAAGGCTATGAAGTTTTTTTTCTGTATTGTTGCCCTTGTGTTGTATTGTCATGCCTGTCAGAAGTAGAAGTACAGTCCAAACAGTTTTGTGGAGTAAACATGATACAGAAGAGATAATAAGTTGGTGGAAATAGCCCTAGACTACAAGTCCAAACCCAAGTTCTAGTCTCTGTTTTCCTCTTTACCGACATTTGATCTTGCAAATCACCTTATGTTGACTAAACCTCAGTTTTCTCATGTGTATAATAGATATAGCTGTTTGCCTACATAGTAACTATATGGTTCAGATGAGACAATAGAGTGAAAGCCTCATGAAACATGTAAAAGCATTTATAAATGTAAAATGATATTATTATCATCAATTAATTTCAGATTAAACTTCTTCAGTTATTGTTGCCCAAATACCACAGTGTCCATTGGACAGATGTCATATTCAAGGCTATAACAATAGTTTCTTTCTCTTGCTTGAAGTGATAGACCTACTCTCCAGATCTACTTTCTACCTTATTCCACCCTGCTCTGTCCTAGGAGGCTGACCTATAATCAACAGGCTCTCTTATCTTTTGGATTACAGTTGTGTTTGGCCAATGGGCAGCCCTGGCAGGGAGAAGAGTGTGATTAGGTTAGTATTAGGGGCCTCTCTTAATGCAGTATTCATGGTCTCTCCTCCCTCTGGGTTTTGGTAATTGCTACCTCCTCTCTCCCACCTAAGGGTGGTAATGGACCCCACTATTACTAGTCCTAGGACACTTTAGTATCCCCTGTGGGTATTTTTTATACCCTGTACATATTTTTTATAATCAATTCCCTTTATTAAACTCTACTCAGTTTATTCACTCTGAGTGTGCCATGTGTTTCTTACTGGGACCCTGATATACCCACCAAATCTATTTCTTTTCTGCTCTTCCAACCTTTATTGTAATAAAAGAAATAGTTTTAAATAAGGGGACATTATGTAAGGAACTGCAATAAGTTCATGGCCATTAGTATTCTGTCTAGTCATGCTGAGAATTAGCTCTTTAAGTCACTATCTCAGAACATTGTACAAATTGGGTAGTCCATGCTCTTTTTCTACCCTCAATCAACCATTGAAGGACATTTAGAGGCCATGAATCTGGTGCCTACTCTCTCCCACAAAGTTCATATCCTTGCTAAATTCAAGAAACCTGGGAGGGAACTCTCTGATGCACACTCTAGTCTCTGGTTTGCTGTAAATCAGTTTGCACCCCTTTGCTTCCTTTGGACTCAGTTTGCAGAGAATGAGCTTACATCCTTTTGCTTCCCTTGGACTGGAGTCTCAGGAAGCCTGGGAAGCGGGGTACAGTTAAGCCTCTGGGATTCCACGACAGCTGCCAACATTCTGGCCCTGGTGTCTCTGCTCATTAACTGTGTCCAACCTGGAATGTTTCATAGACTGTCAGAGCTAGAAGAGATCTCAGAAATCAACTAGTTCGAAGTTTTTTTTACTTAGGATCTATAGATAGGCTTCAGGGAAATCCTTAAAATCCCCTAAATTATAAGGAAAATTATCTATCCATGTGCACATAAGCATTTTTCTGGGGAGAAGAGCCATAGCTTTCATCAAATACTCAAAAGAGCTTGTGACACAAAAAGTGCATAGCCCTTAAAAGTCTCTAGACCAAAACCTTTACCTTACAGCAGAGGAAACTGAGGCCCAGAGAGGATGCAACTTATCCAAGATTTCACAGTAAGTTCATGGCATTTAACCTAGAATCTAGGTATACATTAACTCCCTTTTTAAAACAAAACTTTCCTTCTTCTACTGAATTCCAAAACCATACCCCACTATACTTCATGCATAGCAGACACCAGCTAATTGTTAACTGCAATTGATGACTGCAGTGGGCCCTATGAGCACACTCTCTTATTTTAATTGACCCTGCTAAACAGAATCTGGAGTTGTGTGGGGCTCGGGGCCAACCTTAGAGCTTAGTGGTGCCAAGGGATCAAGCAGAGTTTTTCCACCCCAGTTCTCTCTGATGAATGAAGTTCTGTCTCATCCCCATTTCTCTGAGCCAACTTGTCCCCAGGGCCCTGTGGAGGGGCAGGTGTCGGTCCTGGGCATGGACTCAGCAGCCCAACTCCAGCCCCTCTGCAGCTGTTCTCATCCCTGTGAGGCCCCCAGTGGGAGCGGACACAGAGAATCTTGGAAAATGGCAAAGAAAGCTAAGGAAAAAACACCCTTGAGCCTTGAGGGGTTGCCAGGCTTCCAGGGGAGCTGGCACTGCCTAGATCAGGTTATTAAATCATAACTAGCTCCTGGTAAAATAGGGTAGAAAGTCTTATTTCTTCCCATCTTTCCTTCTGTGCCCCACTTTCCCAGGTCACAGCTATTTTCATTTTACCCAGAGTCCCTTACTGTATTTCCTTACCAAGGTTTCCCTGTCTAGGAAATAAGTCCCTTTGCTGTACAACTTAGGTACCCAATATGTCAGAGTGAAAGAAGCAGTCTTGACATCTAGTATCAGCTCTGTAACTAACTAGCAATGTGATCTTGTTCAAGTCTCTTAACTTTGATGGGCTTTCATGCTTCATACATAAAAAATGGGGTTAATGAACCAAATGTGGTAATGGAGGTGAGATCACTTGACAAATGTAAAACAACAAAAACTATGTGGCGTTATTATGGTCTTTCATTACTCAAAGATAAGTTATTATAAAGGTTGAAAAGAATAACCTTGAGGGCCAGTATCCCAGCTGAGATCTGGCTGCCTAGATTTCAGTCTAGCTGGGTTTTCTGGGGCAAATCCAGACTGGAGTACGAAGGAGAGTACCACTGGCTGTGAGTTTAAGAAAAATCAGTGGAAGAAATCACTTGACAGAAACACAACCCATTCCTAGAGTCTTGCATGGTACTTTACATACTAAACACCTATGAAAAGAGCATCTAAGGACCAGTCACACTTCACCAGACAAGAAAGAAGAAATACCCATCAAGTGTAGTGCTTGAGGATCAGAAAGAGTCAGCCTTAATATGACTTGCCATAGGAATAAATAGACTAGTTTGCAGAGGGGCAGAAAATTCCCAGAGAGAAGCACAAGATAGTGGAAACAAAATATCAATCTCTCTCTTCACAATAAGCCAGTCAACACTGGTACCTAAGACCCTGGAAGGGTCATGTGAAAGCTAAGCACTGTGAGGCAAGAAAAGGGAAATTAGACTCAGGGTCAATGCCTTCAAGAAATGGATGCTTTTAGCACCTGTTAAAATCCAGCACCACTTTATGCTAAAAGCTCTCAGCAAAGTGGAAATGGAGGTGACATACCTCAACATAATAAAGGCCACATATGAAAACCCCATATCTGACATCATACTCAATGGGGGAAAATTGAAAGCATTTCACTTAATATCAAGAACAAGACAGGAATGTCTGCTTTCACCACTCTTATTCAACATAGTGCTAGAAGTCCTAGCGACAGCAATCAGACAACAAGAAGAAATAAATGGCATCCAAAATGGAAAGGAAGAAGTAAACCTGTCACTATTTGCCAATGACATGATGCTGTATATAAAAAACACTAAAGATTCTACCAAAATACTACTATAACTGATAAATGAATTCAGTAAAGTAGCAGGATACAAAATAAATATTAAAAAAAATAAGTTGCATTTTTATACAACAACAATTAACTATCAGAAAAGGAAACTAAGAAAACAATCCCATTTATAATTGCATAAAAAATACCTATGAGTACATTTAACCAAGGATGTAAAAGACCTATACTCAGAAAATTATAAGACACTGAAGAAAGAAATTGAAGAAGATACAAAAAAGTGGAAACATATATTATGTTTATGGATAGGAAGAATTAACATCATTAAAATGTCCATACTACCCAAAGCAATCTGAAGATTCAACACAATTCCTATCAGGATAACAATGGCATATTTCACAGAACTAGAACAAATATTCCAAAAATTTATAAGGAACCACCAAAAACAACAACAACAACAAAACAACAAATATCCACAGCAGTCTTGAGAAAGAAGAAGAAAGTTGGAGGAATCATGCTACCCTATATGAAACTATACTACAAGGCCATAGTAATCAAAATAGCATGGTATTGACATAAAAACAAACATATAGATCAATGGAACAGAATAGAGAACCCAGAAATAAACCCACACTTTTATAGTCAATTAACATTTGACAAAGAAGGCAAGAACATACAATGGGGTAAAGACAATCTATTCAATAAATAGTGTTGGAAAAATTGGACAGAGACATGCAAAAAAATGAAATTAGACCACCTCCCTACACCATACACAAGTATAAACTCAAAATGGTTTAAAGACTTAAATGTAAGACTTGAAACCATAAAAATCCTAGAAGTAAACATGGGCAGTAAAATCTCAGACATTTCCTATACCAATATTTTTCTGATATATCTCCTTGGGCAAGGGAAACAAAAAAACAAAAAACAAATGGGACTACATCAAACTAAAAAGTTTTTGCACAGCAAAGGAACCCATCAACAAAATGAAATGACAACTGAGTGGGGGAACATATTTGCCAATGGTACATCTGTAAGGATTAATATCTAAAATCTATAAAGAATGTATACGAATCAACACCCCCCAAAACCAAATAAACTTTAATTAAAAAATGGGCAAAGGACCTGAATAGACGTTTCTCCAAAGAGGACATATAGATGGCCAATAGACATATGAGAGTATGCTCAATGTCACAAATCATCAGAGAAATGCAAATTCATACCTAAAAGAGATATCTCCTCACACCTGTCAGAATGGCTATCATTAATAGATCAACAAAAAACAAGTGTTGGCAAGGATGTGGAATAAAGGGAAGATCTGGTGCACTGCTGGTGGGAATGCACACTGGTGCAGCCACTGTGGAAAACAGTATGGAGTTACCTCAAAAAATTAAAAATGGAACTGCCTTATGACCCAGCATTTTTAATTCTGGGTATATAAACAAAGAAACTTGAAACACTAATTCAAAAGAATATATGCATCCCTATGTTCTTTGCAGCGTTATTTATAATAGCTATGATGTGGAAGCAGCCCAAATGCCCATGAGTAGTTGAGTGAATAAAAAAACCACAGTGGTACATTTACACAATGGAATAATACTCTGCCATAAAAAAGAGGGAACTCTTACCTTTTTCAACAGCGTGGATGGACCTGGAGAGTTCTATGCTAAGTGAAATAAGCCAGTCAGAGAAAGACAAGTACCATATGGTTTCACTTATATGTAGAATCTAATGGACAAAATAAACTAACAAACAAAATAGAAACAGACTCATAGATACTGAGAACAGACTGACAGCTGTCAGAAGGGAAGGGAGTTGGGGGCTGGGTGAAAGAGGTGAAGCAAAGCAAAAAATTTATAGACACAGACAACAGTATGGAGATTACCAGAGGGAAAGGAGGATGGGGGGAAGTAGAAGAAAGTAAGGGGTGATAAATGGTAATGGAAGGAGACTTGACTTGGGGTGGTGAACAGAAATATGGCATACAGATGATGTATTATAGAACTGTACACTTGAAACCCATATAGGGTGGGGCAAAAATAGGTTTACAGTGTTTCATATGGAAAATAATACAATAATTAATAAATAATGAAAAAATAAACTCTCTGTTTCTTGTACTTACAACTGTAAACCGACTTTTGCCCCACCCTGTATAATTTTATTTACCAAAGTCACCCCAATAATTTCAAATTAAAATTAAAAAAAAGAAATGCTTATAGGAAATATAGTCAATGATATTGTAATAACTATGCATGGTGCCAGGTGGATATTAGAAATATGGAGGGGGGGCACTTTTTAAAGTATATGGTTGTCTATCTACTATGTTATACACTTGAAACTAATACGGAATAATACTGAATATAAACTGTAATTGAAAAAATAAATAAAAATTTATTAATAAAGAAAGGAATGGACTATTTGATGGATGAATGAGGGAGAAAGGACAAAACTGATAGGGCAGCTAAGATTCTTAAAGAAATGGTCTTTAATCGGGGAAGGGGTTTACACTGTACTGTTTTTATTCACATAATTAGAAAGCAAATAGATGCAGAATTTAGTACACATTCAATATTTATTACTTAAGGCTTTCTCTAACGTGCTGCAGAGGAGAGTAATTGCCAGTGGTTACAATAACCTTATTATACTGTAATATCCTCAATTATGAAACTAAGATTTAATTATTATGCTTCTTAGACTCTTTTTACTTTCACTATTACTAGTGATAACAATATTTAAAAATATTTGACTCTTTACACTTGAACTTAGTGGAAATACAGTGGTCAACAAGACAGATGAGGGCTCTGCTCTCTTGGAGCTTATATAGTTGTGGTGGTGATTCTAGTTTAGATTGGGAGATAAGGAAGGCCTCTGTGAATAGGTGAAATTTGACTTCTGCTTCTGCAATATGGCAGACTAAGTATTTTAAAAAGTCTTCCTCCTACAATATAACTAAATCATGGATAAATTATAAAATTATAAAATGGACATAGATGGGGTTCAAATAAAAGTTTTGATACAGCAATATCAAAGGTGGGGAAGCCAAAGAGTCCCCCTACTAGCCTCCCAACATTAAAGGACCCTAAACAAGTCTCCTTTACTTGCCCCAACTTGGAGAAATTCAACTTCTGTTTTATAGCCAGTCTGGACTTGCAACGGGCATTTGAAGGGGGGGGGGGGCACTCCTGTAGGACTGAATCCTTTACCTGTGCAATCTGATGCTATCTCTGGATAGATAGCATCAGAAATGAGTTGAATTTGTAAACACTCAGCTGGTGTCAGATCATTGGCTATGGAACCTCTCCCCCCTCACATGTTAAAATTGGGTCCAGGAACCCAATTACACAGTAATTCTATTTTTAGTTTTTTGAGAAACCTGCAACAAACATTTTAAAGTGCTTTTCTGAGCTTACAGAAAAGAAAAGTGGGAGAGGGAAAAGGAACCAGAAGTTGACACCAGAGCAGCTGGCAGTATGCAAAAGATTAGGCTTCCCTGGAGGCAAAAACCCCTAACTGAAGCCCAGAGCACTGGATATTTACGGAAATGCAGGTCACACAAAGTCCTTAAAAAGTGAGGAAAAGCCCGGCCGGGTGTGGCTCAGTGGTTGATCATTGACCTAGGATCCAGGAGATCAAGGTTCGATTCCCGCTCAGGATACCCAGCTTGCGGGCTCAATCCCCAGTGGGGGATGTGCAGGAGGCAGCTGATCAGTGATGACTCTCTCATCATTGATGTTTCAACTCTCTCTCTCCCTTTCCCTTCCTCTCTCTGAAATCAATAAAGATATATTTTTTAAAAAAGTGAGGAACATAAAGCTACAACTTAGACATAAAGTCAGGACCCTTAAAAGGGAAATACACCGGAAATCTACCTCTAAACTTGTTTGTCTCTGTCATGACTCCAGGTGGGAAATAAAATAAACAATAACATTACTTTTACTGTTGTTGTGGCTGCTGTTACTGCAAGTATCGCTTTGAGAGTTCGCAACCCACAGTTTGCTCTCACAGGTCTGAAGTTCAAATTTATACTCCTCATATCACAAGAGAAACCATAGCTGAGAGAAGGTGGCCCCACATTGTTAGTGCCCTCTGACACCTTTCAGAAGCAAATTCACATCTTTTTCAGAGGAAAACATCCCCAACTTAGACCCTGCAAGATTCCCAAAGATTTAGTTCAACCAAATATGAACTCACAATAAAAAAATTGTCAGGCACACAAGGAAACAAGTAACAATGAGGAAGATTTAGCAGAAACAACAAATTTGTATTCCCAAGGACTTCTGATATTAGAATTATCAGATACAGGACATAAAATAACCTTATATAAGTTGTTTAAAGAAACAAAATAGGATAAGCAAAAGAAACTATCAGCTCTAACCAGGCAAATTTGAGGGAAAATGAAACCGAATTTCTAAAAATCAAATTATAATAATTGAAATTTGAAGCTCAATGAATGGGTTAAAAGGCAAATTAAACACATCTGAAGAGAGAAGGAATGTACTACAAAATTTGAAGATATTTTCCAGAATGTAGCATCAAGAGATAAGATAAAAAATATGAAGACAAGGTTGCGACATAAAAGACAAAGTGGTTTAGGTCAAATATATGCCTATTTTAAAAATGATCCCAGAAGAAAAACCTGAGATGTAATAAGAAATGATGAGCAAATAAACTGGTAAATATATAGAAAAATGTAAACAATGTTAACTATATAAGATAATTAAAATAATAATGGCTAATTTGTGGAGTTAAATAAAAGAACTAAAATTCTAAGCAATAGTGGCAAGTAAGTTGAGGGTTGCTCAGACTTAAATATGTGATACTTTAGACTTGATTGTGAAGAGGCAGTTAGTCCTGTGAAATACCTGGGAAGAATACTTTCTAAGTAGAGGGAGCTGCAAGAGTGAAGGCCCTGAATCAGGAAAGGTCTTGATGTGTTTATCAGAAAGAAGGCCAGTGTGACTAGAGCTAGCTAGCATGTGTGGTAGAAGAGACTAGATAATATTGAGTCAAGATAAAACATTTGGATTTCATTCTATTTATGGTCAGGCTTTGGAGAATTTTAAGCAGAGGAGTGATGTGCCTAAGTAAAATTGTAAAGTACTACTTTGACTGCAGTAAGGAGGACAGTATGAGTGTTTGTGTAGGGGGTGGGGATGGGGGACGTACTGCCAAGAGTGGACATACAGAGACCGGTTATAAAGCTACTGTATTTTATCTTGGACTAGGACAGTGACAATAGAGGGGGGGAAATGTGACTTTTAGTAAAAAAAGGTTTTCTGGTTTGGGCAACTGGGGAAATTGTGGTACCATCTAATTGAGATGTGGAAAGCTGAAGGGAAGCAGAATTTGGAGAGGGAGCTATAAGTATTTAGTCTTGGGAATATTACATTTCAGATGCCTATCTGATAACCAAGTGGAGTTATCAAAAAGGCTGTTGAATATGAGTCTAGACTTCAGGGTTAAGAAGGTCCAGGGGATATCAATGTGTGAGTCATCCATATATAGATGGTATGCAAAACCTTGGGACTGGATATGGTCACCTAGTAAATAAATGTAAATTAAAAAGGGAAGAGGTCAGAACTGAGTACTGGGGCTTTCAAATATTGAGCAGTCTGGAAGAGGAAGAGAATCTAGCAAAGGAGATTGAGGTAGGAGGAAATCTGGAAGTCTGCAGTGTCCCAGAAGCCAAGAGGGGCAAGTATTTAAGGAGGAAAACTAGCTCATTTACATCTAATGAGGGATTTATTTAGTAAGAGAAAGCCAGAGAAGTGACTGTGGGATCTGAAAACATGGAAGCCATTGCTAACCTTATGAGAGCAGCCTTGGTGGAACGATGGGGAAGGAAGCCTGATTGGATTGGGTTGAGAGGAGAACTGGAAGTGTGGAAGAAAACGTAAGATCATATAAGTGTGGAAGTGTTTTGAAAACAGTAAAAATATTTTACAAATGCAAGTAGTATTGTTATTATTTCACAAGAGATTTTAGAGAAGTTTAAGACGTTGAATAAAGACATCTGTGCCAATAGAGGCACTGCAGAACCAAGGAGCTGTTTGCCCAGGTGAAAATGTTCACAAGGAAAACTCATAAGTAAGATCTCAAGATAACTCCTTAAAAATAAATTTGATAAGAATGCCAGGGCCATCTCAGAAACACTGCCCAAGTTCTTCAAGCCAACCCTGTGCCAACCTCTGGCTGGAGCCCATCCAGGGCTGGCAAGCAGGAAATGTTCCAGAAAGAGAGTAGAAAAGGCCTCATCCGCAATGTTTACTGAATCTTTCATTAAGTTATTTTACAAAGCTTGCTAGCCACTCTCTATGGGGAGGGCACACTTTTGGCAAGACTGGCAAATCAGTGTGGTTTGTCTTCCTTGCCACAACATTCCCTCTTTTTCACCACTGGGGCCACTCCTCTCCCCATAGACACTCTGCCCTTCTTCTCACCCTGAATTTCACGACTACACAACTGTACGCTTTGTGCAGAAGGCTGGCAGATGGGTCTGGGCAATTGTGCTTTGGAGAGTTAGAATCTCTGTGACTATAGTTGACAAGATGCTGTTCTTTTTTTCCAGTGCTGTTAAGAAAAAGGCATGTTCCTGCTTTTCTGCTTCTAATGCAGTTACCTGAAATACTCTTAACTCCTATGCCCATCAACCTATATCCTACATATTCTTCAAGACTCAGATTTTGTGCCATGTCTGTACAGCCTTCCCCAATTTTCATGATCAGAATTGTTCTCTTTGTCTTCTGAGTTCCCCTTGCTCTTCGTGCCTCTATAATAGTGTTAACAGCAGTCTGCCTGTGTTCCAATTATTTCTGTAGTGCTAACTTGCTTATTATGCTGTCACCTCTGAAGACAGAGGCCTTTTATTGTACATTTCTGAATCTCTTACATAGTTCTTTTGCCATAGTGCTTAATGAATGAATATTAGTGGGATGGACCTTTCAATGAAAATATTTTGCAGGTTAAAAGTGACTCTAATAGATATACAAGCAAGACCATACTTCCTGAGATAACATTTCTTTCTGAACAATTAAATAGTGAAATCTAAAATCTACCAGCAGTAGGCACATATGTGAACTAAGTGCCAGTACCTGGATGGAGAATTTATTCAAGGTTAAATCAAGTGCGAGTGAATTTGCCATGTGCAGCTAATAGACTCAAACTACTCTCACACAGTGATCTGTTGCCTTCATTTCCTCATTTGTACTTTGACATTTAAGTCACTGGTTGGTCCATATAATAATCTATTGTTCACACTAATGTACAATCAAGCTAGCTTCTGATTTTTTTTAAAAAAAGGAGGAACATTGATTTAATGGTTCAATGTTAATGTGAATTGATTTTATTGATTTTTGTGCTCGCAGTTGATTAATTACAAAGACAGGTGTCATGCTTTTGTGTTCTTGTCCCAAGCTTGAATATTCAAGTGTGACTCATACAAAAGCTGATGTCAGCAAGACTCTTCTTCTTTGAGGATCCTGCAAGTAGTATCATAATGACTATTATTTTTACCACTTCTGTTACCACTTCATGATGGACACTTTATCTCAAAGAACTAATTTAGAAATTATACATTTGCAACATAAACTAAGGTGGGCTTTGTGTTGCTTTATTTCCATGGAATTTTAAAAACCATATGTGTGAATGTCATTTGGGAATAATTTCTTACACTCCATTTTTGTCCTCCTTCTTTCTTCTTTCTTCCTCTTTCTTCTCACCCTCTTTCTCTTTTCAATCCAGTAAAATGTTCTTATGAGTATCAGACACTGATGAGGACAAATGGGGACTCTCCTACGGCCTTTTAAGTCAGGGCTTTAGGGAGGGATATTCTATCAGAAAATTTAATTGTTTTGTCCTGAATTGAATCAGGACACGGGTGCTACTCTCAACTCTGCCATGAGCCACTTGTGTATCCTTGGGCCACTTTGACTCTGTATTTTGTGTTCCTCATATTTAAGATGGAGAACTTTCTATTTTCCCAGCTCTGTAATAAAGTGGAGGAGGGCTGTTGTGTTTCAGTATCCAAGTCATTTGGGATAGCTGGGTATCCACATGCACAATGTGAATTGGCCTACATTTGTGAGCCAGTAAAATGTGGGGTGGGATTACATAAGAAACCTGATGCTAAACAGCTGGATTGCAAAATGAATATGTTTAAAGCCAGCCCTACCATTGTGAGTTTGTCAGAAGCATAGGGGGCTTTGCCTTTCTTAGAAGCTCCCCAAAGGAGGGGTTATCCAAAGGCTTTTCCAAAGCCTGGGCAGGGGCAAACAGGCCTGGTGTTGGAGGAGGGTAGGTCATTGTAATAGCAATCCCCACAGCAATATGTGAAGGCTTTGTTGTCCTACAATAGGATATCATGGTGTGTTACTGCAATGGCTGCTTTTGAGATTTTGATTTTTCTTCTTGGGAAGCACCACAAATATCTCCAAAATGAATGCTCTGGTGCCTTTAGGTGAAGCATTGCTCTTTGAAGTATTTACTAAATTCTTTTTATGGCTAGTAGTTAGTTGTTTGAGGTTTTCTGTTATTTTCTGAGCTAATTTCATTATTTAGGTTTTCTTTTATGAATCATCCATTTCATCTAAGTTTTTAAACTAGCTGGCATAGTTGTGCAAAAAATAACTTTTTGTTGTTGCTAATCCTCACCAAGGATATTTTTTTTCCATTGATTTTTGGAGACAGTGGAAAGGAGGAAGGGAGGGGGAGAGAGAGAGAAACATTGATGTGAGAGAGTCACATCAATTGGTTGCCTTCTGCGCATACCGGAACCAGGGTCAGGGATTGAACCTGCAACCTAGGTATGTGCCCTTGACCGGGAATTGAACCTGCTGCCCTTAGGTGTGCAGACCAACTCTCCAACCACTGAGCCACATCTGCCAGGACACAAAAAATAACTTCTCACGTCACAGTTATTTTACGTTTCTTATTCCTAAATGTGTGTATTTACCTTTCAAAATCTTTGAATTCTGGTCTCTACTGTCTGCACAACTAATTTCTTCTTTCTTCTTTCTACTTTCCTGCCTTTGTATATCTTTATAAAGCCCCCTCCCCTTTTTTTACATCTGAGGCAAAACAGTCCTTGCTACATTTTCACTATGTGATAAGCACTCTACCATGAGCCATGGATTGATACAGAGGGAGGGATAAACTTGGTCTTTACATTCAGGAAACCTGTGATCTAATGGGAAGGACTAGGGGAGTATGCATGAAAATACAGGTAGGTCTTGAAACAAAGTGCAAAATCCTAGGCTACTAGTGGAGGGACACCCAAGGGTGAGGCTTTCCTCATTCATGATAAGAACTAAAGGCAGTCAGTCAGGCCAAAGGGCAACCTCTTCAGGTAGCAGGGAGTAAACAATTCAGAGACACACAATGTATCCAAGCTAGCGGCTCCAGATTTTATTAAGCCACGGTCCAAATGTCAGTGGGAGTCTGCAGCATGGTTCGAAGACATTGTAGCCTCTGTCATTTAATCTGCTTCCAGGACAATATGCAGGGTGCTTATTGAACTAATAGTTCCAGCCAGTGACTGGTTCACTTGGATGTGGTACTAAATTAACTACCATGGCATCTACATATCCTTCCATCCTAGCACTCATTGAAATCCTCTGTCTCAATGTATCTCACTCCATCAGATTGTGAGCTCCATGAAGTCATAGCCTGAGTTTTATTCATCTTTGTCTCCCCAGTGCCTGAATAATCTAAAAATGCTTTGCATTACTGAGTGGCCAAAAGCACAGGCTTTGGAGTCAGACAGATCTGCATTTGTTTGGCTTCATCACTTTACACCTGAGTAATTTACTTACTGTCTCTGGGCCTCAGTTTTCTCATCTGTAAAATAGTGAAGATAATACTGACTTCTAGGATTTGTTGTGAGAGTAAAATGAAATGACAGATTTAGAAGTACTTAGCCTGTGACAGAATAAGTATTCAATTAATGGTAGCTGTGATTGTCATTACATGATTGTGGAATGAATGAATGAGAGGGACAAGTGGGCTAAAGAAGGATGTTGGCTTATTTGATGAGGTCAGAACCCAGGGCTGAAAGAAGCTTAATAGGAGTGACCCTGGCAGTTCTCCAAGTCTCCTTCCCTTCTCTTAACATCTCTTAGATGAGGGAGGCTGAGAAAATGGGGATAATCTTTAAGCATCTTTTGCTTTGTGTAGGGGTTGAATCATATTGGCTGAGGGAACAGGAATTGAATAAACCCAGGGTGGGGAATAATGTTATTAATATAAACATTTTTCCAATGTAACTTATTGTACCCAATAAGCTGTTGTTTGTGAGCAGTGTGCCTTTGGATAGTCACTGCTGGCAGTTTAAACGGGTAGCTTAGAACAATTAGAAGCTTGGTAAGAACATTTTGACTTTCTGGTTTCTCCTGGTTTTTCCCTAGTGTGCTGAACTAATTATCAGATGTAATTAGGAAAGCCGAGAATTGGGGAGACTGCAGGAAGCAACATATTTTCCCAGGGACCCTTGTAGCTTTGTGCAGAAAAGGGATTGGGAAGACAGTCTCTCTGTTTTGGACAAGCAGCAATGCATAGGGCACTAGAGGGTGGGAAGGATCCTAGGAACATGGCTTTGCCAGCAGAATCTCAAGCCTGTGGGGATCCATTGCTCTTGATTAGGTCTTAGATGGTCAGGACAGTTTTAACCTCCTTGTTCTTCAGGAAGGAATGGTATTCTGGGCCTTGACCAGCTTCTGGGTCCAATTTTAGCAAAAATTCAATTTTGGGGGTGTCCAAAGGAGTTAAGAATTGGTGTCCTTCTTTTAAAACTGATGAAGATGAAAAGAACTTCCATCTCTTGGTCAGTCACAGAGTCTATCCACCCCATGCTGCAGAAGATCTTTCCCACCTGCCTTGCCCTGGCCCCAGAGTTGGCTTAGGAGCACTCTGTCTCTGAGGCTCTAAGGAAAGGTAGCATTTGTAGGGCCATCTGCTTTTGTTCAGAGTAGGGCATTCCATTTGGACATGGTTCCAAAGCTACTCTTGATACAAGGATATTACGAAACATGGAAAGACAGTGGCACTGAGCATATCTTTACCCACTAGGTGCTGTGGTATAGACTATGAGCTAGTATTTTGAGAAAAAGAAGATCCCTGTGGGCTAAAGATAATAGCTCAGATGTGATTTTACTCCCTCTGCCAACATGGTGTGAATTTCATTGTCATAAGACCATCAAATAGCAATCCAATGATTCTGCTTTCTCCATAGGTAACCTGTCTTCATGATTTCTTTGGTGATGATGATGTATTTATTGCCTGTGGTCCTGAAAAATTTCGCTATGCTCAGGATGACTTTTCTCTGGATGAAAATGGTAAGCACAGCCACTGGCTTTTATTTCTTCATTGTTCTCCCTCCTCTGTCTCTTAGGATTTCCATGAGTTCATATAGCCTGGAGCACATCCATTCATGGTCCCTCAAGGGAAAATATTGTTAGTCTTTCTCTTGTATATCTGAATACATCAGTCACTAAATGAAAGGTGGGTTGTATGTCCCAGATGCTCACGTCCAAACTCAATAAAGCTCACTCTCTACTCCAACAGTGGCCATATTTCTTAAATCACATATTGTGTCACATGGGCTGATAGGTACAATCAGAACATGGGAAAGAACCTTTGGAGTCAACTTGGATAGTCTATGCATGCATTTTTTCTAGTCAACATCTTCTAGCTGTTTGGCCCATGCTGATGATTATATCTTAGAAACATTTTCCCCTGTTTTCTTACTATAAAATCTTTCTCCTTTTCCCACCTCTGGTTTGCTGCCCCATTCCCTCTGCTTTTTAACTCAAGAGTCCAGAGGGTTGTTAATCTCAGGAAGGAGGTGAAACATCTGCCTTTCTCCCTTTTCTGAGCCTAAGCTCCAGGTGTAAGTTAATGGTGAATTAACTCACATAGCATCAGGTTTAGGATATGATCCTAATGGAAAGACACATTCAAAAGATATTTCCCACTTATGAGGAGTAAAGTATGAGAAAAACAAACCAAGTTGTACTAATACAGACTTTACAAACAACTCAAATGACAAGGACCTTGAAAGAGGTGACATTTCTGTTGTGTTTCCTTTGAGAAGAGGCAAATGACCATAAAATAGCTAAACAAATTCCAGGTTATGTCTATATTCCTATACCTTCTATATCTACAGCTCTGGACTGTGATACCTGAAGTTCATCAACAAAACAAGAAGTAAAATAAACAAAAAATAGCTTTCTGCTTAACTGAGTTTCCTAAAATACTCAATTTACTAAAAAAGATCCCCTATTCTTTCTGTGTAAATGATATTTCAGTGTATCTTTAAGTAGAAGGTGACAAGGAGGTGTCCAAAGAAAAAACTAACTTTTATCAAGCTGTTTGGTTCTACTTTGAGTCGCATAAGGTTGGAAAATCTGTAAAAGAGAGTAGAAATAGCACTAGAATGGGACTCAGAAGACTTAGCTGCTAGTCTTCTGCTATTTTCTTGCTTTGTGGCCCTAAGCAAGAGGCTTAAGCTTTTTATATTCTTATCAGTAAAATAAGTATAATACTCCTAATACATTAACACAATCAGTGCCCCAAATTGCTATAATAGGGGTGCTGAGTGACCTGAATAAAAAGGGTGCTCCAACCGTGTCAGACTGAGGTTGGGGCAGTAGCAGGAACATTTGGCAGACTCTCCCACACACTCACGAGCTTTCTATATGTTCCGAGTGGCAGAGTAACTGCTAGCCCATTTATTCATTAAATCAGCAGAGGGGATTATGATAACGCACGTGCATTTAAACTAAAAAAGAACTCTATAAATGCAAGATGGTGGTGGTGGTAGTAGTGCTATTTATAAAATGACATGACATCCCAAATATGCCTGTTACAATACATGACATGTATTAAACAATAAATGGTAGCTCCCTCCCACTCCTTTAAATTACTCTTAAATATTTCATCTGTGTGACTGCAACCCCTAAGCTGTCAGTCTCTTCTCCGAGGGTATTAATTATGTCAACAGGTGCTATTCTGAGATATGACTGGTTTGTCCACAAATGATTGAGTTGATTAATTACCTAGCCAACCTGCTTTTTAACTCTTTCCCTTGTTTCCATAATTCAGAGATATAAACACCTGGTTTAGCCCAGGTGACTTTTGAAAGTTTCTCCCATGCCTCCCTCCCCAGAGACATCATTTTTGCAAAAAAATGAGGACAACCATTTGGTCCTGAGCCATTAGGTGCTTTGACCTGTGGTGGTTATTCCAGTTTGCAGAGGTCTTTAATATGCTGAGTCTCAGTTCTCCCTTGGTTCTAGTAAGCTGTCTATGTCTTTTTCCACCAGAATGCCGAGTCATGAAAGGAAACCCTTCAGCTACAGCTGGCCCCAAGGCATCCCCAACGCCTCAGAAGAGTTCAGCCAAAAGCCCTGGCCCCATGCGCCGGAGCAAGTCTCCAGCTGACTCAGGTAACGACCAAGACGGTGAGTGTTCTTCTCTTAACTGTGTATAATGACTTCATTTACAGAGACCAGTACCCTCTGCATGAAAGAGGAATGAGTCCCTCATGAACACCATTGTGTCTCCATGATACCAATTCTATGAATTCAGAGACTAAACAGTCAAACTTGTTTGGAATCATGGAGACACACCCACAACCCTGATTCTACTCAAGTGGGTGCAAACCACAAATCTGGCCTATTTTGCCATGCTTGCTGTATTGCTTATTGTTGTGGTTGTCTTCATTGTCATCATCTTCGACATCATCCAGCAAAGACATAGTAATGAAATAATCATCAAACATAAATTTGAAATAAAAATCAGAAACAAAAACAAGAAGTTAAAAAGGGCTACCTAAAAGTGTCAACATAATTGATGCACTTGAGTTTCAAATTTGACTTTCAACTTTATAGAATTCAAAACAAAAAGAGAAACAAGATAAATTGCATTATTCTCACAATTAGAAAAGAAAGTATAGGCCAGGTTCTGAAAAGAAACAAAGAGATTAGTCATACAGGATTTTATCTAGTGGATAGTAAATGATCTAAAAATGTGGTCTATGGATCACTGCCAACCTATGAACAATTTATCACTCTATGACAAGATTAAGAACTTGTGCCAAATGTAAATCATGCCACTGAGCAAAACCTTTACTTCAGCTGACTTTTTCATAGCATGATTTTACTGATGAAGGCAGAAATATGTTGGTTTATGTCTGGTATGAAGTCTTGTACCCACAGTTTGAATGACACTGATCTAAATGTCAAAAGGCCATAGAAGTCTAAATTTGGGAGCTTAGTAGACTCATGCACGAACAGTTCGAGTTTTTCATGGTAAGGAAAATATATGGTCCAGAAGAACTTACACAATTATCCTCCCAAGGCTCAGGGTTTATCATGAGAATTCTAGCTTGAGAGCCTTGGAAAAGAGAGCACAAGCACCCTTTCTCCTTCAATTTGCTTGAGCAGCATATTGGCTTTGAAATGACCGTGGTCTAGAAAAACAGCCTGTCATGCTGGCCTCACAGTGCTAGGAGCATGCATGTCACCAGTCATCTCTCTATTCTCAGGCAGAAGGAACTAAACTGTGAAGAGGCAGTTCAGGCTTTTCATGCTTTCATGTGTTTACCCACTCTGTTCCTCTGCACATGGAATGCTATCCCTCTAGTGAACTACACTTCTTTGCTTGAACACTCATATTCATCCTTCAATACCTCAAAAAGATAGTTGTTCTGTTCTCTGCAATATCATAGCATGCAAAAGTATGTATTTACCTATCTACTTCCTCAACTAAATACTGGGCCCCTCAAGAGCCAAGTGTCATGTTCCTTTTTGTATCCTCAGTGCCCGACTCCTAGTAGATGTTCAAGTAATGCTTATGAATGATTAGATGCATAAGAGTATTTATTTCACCAAGTATGGTGCTAGAGATTCAGTAAGCATTTAGGTAATGTTTGCTGAAGGAATAAAAATACATGTGTTTGGTGATATTTTGGTTAAATGTACAGAATAGCAGATGAATCTATCTAAACAAATTCATATTGCTCAAACTACAAACACCTAGATTTTAACACCTGGATTGAAAATGAAATTGTACAGATTATAAGCAAGGTCTTGTACAAAATTGATTTTAAACACTTCGTCAAGATCATAAAGTCTGGCAATAATCACTTAGCTAATCATTTTTTCAGAAATATCACTGGCTATTTCTGGGATTTCTAACCTGTATTACTTATCTCTTGCTATGAAACAAATAGCCCCAAATCTGAGTAGCCTAAACAATACACATTTATTATCTCTCAGTTTCTATGGGTCAGGAATTTTTGTGTGGTTTAGCTGGGTAGTTCTGTCTGGCCCAGGATCTCTCCTGTAGTTGCAGTCAAGGTGTTGGTAGGGGTTGCAGTCATCTGAAGGCTCAACTGGGACTGTAGGATCCACTTCCAAGATGGCTGCTGCAGGATCTTCACCTTGACTGAGTGATTCAAGAGACTGAACAAGAACAATGTAGTGCCTTTTATGATCTAGTCTCCAAAGCCACAAACTGTCACATCTGTTATAGTCTATGCATTAGAAGCAATAGCTAAGTCCAGCCTACATTCAAGGAGAGGGGAATCAGGCTCCAAGTTTCAAAGAATTTATGAACCTATTTTTAAACTACCACATAACCCACAAGTTAGAAATGCTGAGGAAGCAGCAGCTTGAAGTAAATGGGTTCTCTTTCCATACTGTATCCAATTGGGTTACATAGCACACATGAACACAACCACCTGTAATTAAACACAATTTCAACATGTCAAATCATTGATCTTCAGTGTGTTTCTTACAGAATTTCCCTTCTACAAATATGCACATCACTGATTCTAAGATATTAGACAGAACAGGAATACATAAGGACTCGGTGAATATTTATCAAATTGAAAGGAGTTATACTAGATCCCAACCGAAGCTTAGGTAGGCAAGATATGCTCTTGCTCCTCCAGAACTACCTTGCTAAAGAGAAGGGATCCGGATATAGTCATATACAAAATAAACAGAGTAACGAGTTTGAGGAGGGAATGGGACTTTACCTGGCAGATTTCAGAATTACAAGCAGCTTCTATTCCTTCCCTACCAATATAAAATCTAAAGTGGTGTTCTAAGTAGCGAAAATTTAAATTTTCATTTCGCCCAGCTGGGCGTAGCTCATTGGTTGAGTGTAGACCTGGGATCCAGGCGATCGGGGTTCGATTCCCGGTCAGGGCACATGCCCGGGTTGCGGGCTCAATCCCCAGTCAGGGGAATGCAGGAGGCAGCCAATCAATGATTCTCTCATCATTTTTTTTTTTTTTTTAAATATATCTTTATTGATTTCAGAGAGAGGAAAGGAGAGGGAAAGAGAGAGACAGAAACATCAATGATGAGAGAGTCACTGATTGAGCCCACAACCCGGGCATGTGCCCTGACTGGGAATCGAACCCTGATAGCCTGGATCCTAGGTCGACACTCAACCGCTGAGCCACGCCCGGCCGGGCTTGATTCTCTCATCATTGATGTTTCTGTCTCTCTCTCTTCCTCTCCTTTCTTCTCTCTGAAATCAATAAAGGTATATTTAAAATTAATAAATTAACAAATTAATTAATTAATTAAATTTTCATTTCAGTTAGTTCATGAACATAAGTGAAGCTTAACTCCAGTCTAATCAGCTTCTTTGGAAATTTCCAGAACATTTGGGCTCATCTCAAATGATGGTCTGGACTAGAGCTTCTACATGATTTCAGCCCCAGGGAGTGAAAGGATCCATGTTACATAACCTTGCTCATTCCATGGCAGTTTGTTTAGAGCCAAGTTCAGAGAATCTACCCAGTGAACGTTCCACAGGGCAAAGTTATCTCAGGCAAATCAATATTTTAGGTAAGGTTTGGATTTGACGTATCCATTTTCCCTTTTCTACCCCTACCTCACTCAGGATCATTCTAAGCTGGGATAGGGAGGAGGGGTAGAATATGGAAGATTAGAGGGAGACATCTCTCTGGGAAAGCCCAGCTACTTCTCAGCTTTGTGATTAGGGACAAGTTTTTAACCTTCTCTAAGAATTTCCATTTTGGATCACACAGAATTTGCATGTCTATAAAATACCATTTTACATTGCTCTCAGTTATTTCTAATTTAGAGTTATACAATAGCTTCCACAGAATCAGAATCAGAGAGCCAGAAGGATGAGCAATGCCAACACAGTTTTGCATTAACGTAAATTTTCCCTTCCAGACATTAAAAAGAAAGAATTCTTCATAAAGTTTCAAGATTTTTCTGAGCTGTTGTAAGGAACATATGCAGGTTAATATACATTTAACCAAAGACCATTAGCATTGGTGGAGCTGATATGCTTTGTTCTTTTCTAAGATGTGGTAGTACCACCCTGTTTTTACCCTATGTTAGTGTGTCTTGAATTTGGTACTTGTGGATGGATTCACATGCCTTCATTCAACCTGAATAACTAAAGGTTGTGGAAGATAGGCCACTTCCAGGGAATTTTAACTACCTTCCTTTATGGCAAACGAAAGCCAAAACTGTTCCTCTTTAACAGGGACTCAAACCAAATGAAACATTGGCTCAGTTCAGGTTCAGTTAAAGGAATGTTTTGATGTTCTAGTTCATTAGAAAATATATAGGTTTGATTCTGGTTTGAACAAGCTTGATTGATTTTCAAATATATGTATTTGGTCCAATTCATGGTTCAGTTAATATCTGGGTTCAGTTTGACTTGAGGTTTAGTAAATTGATGCTATTTGGTCTGTAATTTGCGTCATAATTTGAATCCTTATTCCTTACTACTTAAGTTGTCTCTTTCCTGTTTTGCCTATGAATAAATCAAAATCCTTCTACTTTATTCACTTTGAGTTCAGTCCGTACTTCTGCCAATACTGAATTTGCCCCAAATGGAATGTCTGTTTTTAAGTCCTAAACTGGAGTTTAGGGAGGATTTACTATTATATTGCTATAAGGAGCTCATTCTCACTGGGCAGAGATGATGGACTCAGACTCCAAGTCACATTAGCCATGTCTGTATTTAAAGTAAGCCAAGGGACTGTGGTCAGCAGAGAAAATCTGAGCCCAGGAGGCTTGCTTCTATGGGATGTTTAAAGAAAACTTGTGCAGTGTCAGCCACATTTTGATTAACCCAAAACTTGCCATTTTTGATGGGGAAAAGTGAGCCTGGCTTTAGAACTAAAGGAAGACTTTTCTAATGTGTCTGTCTGTTTCCATTTCTGCCATTAATGTGTTAATATTTCCCTTTATGCAATTAGCTCCAATTGAATTGAATTAAAAAGACAAAGTAGCTAGTTGCTGGGAAGAAATCTTTACTCTCTTCCACCCTCTCTCTTCCTTTTCTTTCTTTTCTTTCTTTTCTTTCTTTCCATCTTCCTTCCTTCCTTCCTTCCTTCCTTCCTTCCTTCCTTCCTTCCTTCCTTCCTTCCTTCCTTCCTTCCTTCCTTCCTTCCTTCCTTCCTTCCTTCCTTCCTTCCTTCCTTCCTTCCTTTCCCTCTTTCTTCCTTCCCTTTCTTTCTTTCTTTCTTCTTTCTTCTTTCTTTCTTTCTTTCTTTCTTTCTTTCTTCTTTCTTTCTTCTTTCTTCCTTCCTTCCTTCCTTCCTTCCTTCCTTCCTTCCTTCCTTCCTTCCTTCCTTCCTTCCCTTTCCCTCTTTCTTTCTTTCTTTTCTTTCTTTCTTTTCTTTCTTTCTTTCTTTCTTTCTTTCTTTCTTTCTTTCTTTCTTCTTTCTTTCTTTCTTTCTTTCTTTCCTTTCTTCCTTCCTTCCTTCCTTCCTTCCTTCCTTCCTTCCTTCCTTCCTTCCTTCCTTCCTTCCTTCCTTCCTTCCTTCCTTCCTTCCTTCCTTCCTTCCTTCTTTCTTTCTTTCTTTCTTTCTTTCTTTCTTTCTTTCTTTCTTTCTTTCTTCCTCTCCCTCTCCCTCTCCCTCTCCCTCTCCCTCTCCCTCTCCCTCTCCCTCTCCCTCTCCCTCTCCCTCTCTCTCTCTCTCTCTCTCTCTCTTTCTTTCTTTCTTTTTCTTTTCTTTCCTTTCATCTCCCTCCCCTCCCCTTCCCTCCTTCCTGTCTTTCAAGGAACCTCCAAGGAAGCTAATTACCCACCCTGGTAAGATGAGAGAATTGTAATGTCATAATTAGTTTGCTATTCTTCAACAGTAAGTAATTATTGTAGCTACCCAATGGTACCAACCCTCTCTCCCCAACCTATATGAACCAACTCCTGAAAGTCACATTTTTCATTTTCCAAAGTCCCAAGAAAGAATGGATTCTCTACAGAAATATACAGCCTTTGAAAAGGGAGGTTAAGGGACACAAAACAGCATGGGTGGGGTGGGGGTGCTGGAAGGAACCCATGGGAAAACTGTATTTGGGAGTCTTTCTCTTCTGTACTGAGCAGACTGCTTTGAGTTGCTTAAAATGGAAGGACCTTGCTCTTCTGACCTTCCTGAATGTGAATGTCAGAACCAGTTCTGTCCAATAGAAATATGATATGAGCCACAAATACAAGCTCTGTATATAATTTTCCATTTTCTAGTAGCCACAGTTAAAAGCTCAAAGAAGAAACAGGGGAAATTAGTTTTGGTTTTATTTTTCTCAATACACCCAAGATATTAAAATTTCAACATTTAATCAATGTAAGAATTTATTAATAAAACATTTTACATTCTGTGAAATTGTGTTGTATTTTACAGCACATTTCAGTTCTAACTAGCCACACTTCAAATGTTGAATAGCCACATGTGATTAACTGCTACTATATTAGACAATAGAATGCCTATGCCTTTCTTCTTCATCTAAGAGAGGTCCAAAATAATGATCTCTTACATGAATTAAATGCTCTGTGCTTTGCAAAATATTTCCAAATCTGTCACCTCATTTGTCACTCATAATAGCACCATGAATTAGATTGGGAAAGGATAATTAGTCTACTTCTTTAGATTGAGAAACTGAAACATAAAGAGATTTAGTATCTGTGATCTTCCCAATGTCACACAACTATTTAGTACCCAAGAGCCAGGGTCCAGCTCTCCTGACTTCCTGGAAGGAAATCCTTGCAGTGTACCTGAGGCAGGGTGTAGAAGCTCCTGAGTGGTGAAAAGAAATGTCTCTATTGGATGTTTCTTGCGTCTCTGCTGTGTTCCGTCTTCCCCTACCTCCAGGCACAGGATGTGGGGAGGCAGGGGGTGGGATGGTATAAGTGTCAGTTTCTTTGTGCTGCATAGAACACAACCATGAGTAATTAGGTGTCTTTGTTTAGCGATGCCCTTGGCAAAGCTATGTGAAGAAAACAACTTCCCCTCTCCCCTCCCCCATTCTGATTCTTTCTAAAACTACAGCATATATCTAGCTTAAATGGAAGAACTACCCTATATCTAAGACAATGTTCCCATTGTCACTGGAGAGCCACTAATGAAATGTTTGAAGCAGTATAGTGGGGGACACTGAGTACCCTGTAGGGCATGGGGTATAATAGCGTTAACCTATTCCCTTTAGCAACCTGCCACATCCTGGGGTTTTGCTTTAGATATAATTGGGTCTCCAAAAGTTTGGTAGTATACCTAGTAGTACTAGGTGCTTTGAGGAAAAGGAATGATAAGACAAATTCCCTGTCACTAAGCAGCTTATAATTTATTTGGTGAGCTAGAATACATATAAATTTAACAAAAATTATCTACAAATACTTATATAGTTCTTATGTGAGAAGCAACTGTTCTAATTACTTTACCTTTATTAACTAATTTAATCTTTACAATGACTTTAATAGATAGGTACTATTATCCCCGTTTTGAAGTTAGAGAAACTAGGGCTTACAAAAGTTAAGTCACCTTCCCAAGGTCACACAGCTAGTAAGTGGTAGGACTGCGATTTGAACCAAGACAATCTGGCTCTACAGTCCACAATTTAAATATTGCACTGTGGTGCTAAATATGAGTTAATGGTAATGGTTTATTTAAATGCCAAGTGAATGAGAGGTACAGGAAGTATCATGGGAAAGAGAGCTCATCAGGGGCTTGGGCGCTAAAGGAACTCTCCCTGAAAGAACTGGGGATTCAAGGAGAGTTATAATTCTTTTCTTAAATATTTAAAAAAAAATTTTCAGTTATAGTTGGCATATGATATTATATTAGTTTCAGGGTGTACAACGCAGTGACCACACACTTACATAACCTACAAAGTGATAACCCTGACAAAGCTAGTACTCATCTGACACTATACATAATTATTAAAATATTATTGACTGTATTCCCTACTCTGTATTTTATATCCCCATGACTATTTTATGACAAACAATTTGTACATCTTAATCCCTTCACCTTTTTCACCCAGTCCCCCAAGCCCCCTCCCATCTGGGCTACTACCAAAATGTTCTCTGCTTCTCTGAGTTTGTTTCTGTTTTGTTTGGTCATTTATTTTTTTAGATTCCACATATAAGTGAAGTCATATGGCATTTGTCTTTCTCTGTCTGACTTATTTCCCTTGACACAATATTCTCTAGGTCCATCCATGTTGTTGTAGATGGCAATATTTCATTCTTTATTATGGCTCAGTCTTTTTTATTGTATATGTGTACCACTTCTTCTTTATCTGTTCACATATTGATGGACACTTATGTTGCTTCCATATCTTGGCTATTGTAAATAATGCTATAATAAATATATGGGTGCATATGTCTTCACAAATTAGTGTTTTGGGTTTCTTTGGATAAATACCCAGAAGTGGAATTGCTGGGTCCTTCTTAGTCTCTTGTTATAGCATTTGTTTTAAAGTCTATTTTGTCTGGTATAAATAATGCTACCCCAGGGTTTTTTATTCATTTCTATTTTTGTGAAATATGTTGTTCATCCCTTTGCTCTCAGTCTGTGTGTTACTTTTTATTAGAAGTGAGTCTCTTGTAAGGGTCATGTTTTCATCATATGTAAGGGTCATGTTTTCTTATCCAGTCACCTTATATTTTTTGACTGGAGCATTTAATCCATTTATATTTAAAGTAATTGTTAATAGATATATAGTTAGTGTCATTTTATTATTCATATTTTTAATGTATTATTTTCTTCTTAAATAGGTCCCGTTAAATATTTTTGTCATACTGGTTTGGTGGTGATGAACTCTCTTAACTTTTTCTTGTCTGGGAAGCTCTTAATCTGTCCTTCCATTGTAAATGATTTCTAAATGATAGCTTTGCTAGGTAGAGAAATCTTGGTTGTAGGTCTTGCTTTTCATCACTTTGAATATTTCTTGTCAATCCCTCTGGCCTGCAAAGTTTCTGTTGAAAAATGAGCTGATAGTCTTTTGGGAGCTCTCTTATGGGTAACTAACTGCTTTTCTCTTGCTGCTTTTAAGATTCTCTCTTTGTCTTTAAGCTTTGGCATTTTAATTATGATGTGTCTTGGAGTCGGCCTCTTTGGGTTCCTCTTGTTTGGGACTCTCTGCACTTCCTGGACTTGTATGTCTATTTCCTTCACTAGATTAAGAAAGTTTCCCATCATTATTTCTTTAATTAGGTTTTCAATTCCTTGCTCTTTCTCTTCTCTTTCTGGTACCCCTGTAATGCAAATGTTGGTATGATTGAGGCTGTCCCAGAAGCTCCTTAAATTTTCTTCATTTATAGGGTTTCTTTTTTTCTATTTGCTGTTTTGGATTAGGTGTTTTCTGTTACCTTATCTTCCAAATTGCTGATTTGATCCTCTGCTTCATTTAATCTGCTGTTGATTCCCTCTAATGTAATCTTCATTTAAATTAGTGTATCCTTCATTTCTGACTGGTTTCTTTTTTCTTTTCTATTTCCATTTTCATGTTTCCTGTATCTTTGTTGAAGTTCTCACTAAGATCATTGAGCATCCTTATAACCAGTGTTTTGAACTCTGAATCTGATAGATTGCTTGTCTGCATTTTATTTATTTATTTTTCTGGAGTTTTTTGTGTTGTTGTTTTTTGGGGACATCTCTCTTTGTCTCCTCATCTTGACTGCCTCCCTGTGTTTGTTTTTAAGTATTAGGTAGAGCTGCTATGTCTCCCAGTCTTGATAGAATGGTTTTATGTTGTAGGTATCCTGTGGGGCCCACTGACGCAGTCTGGTCATCTGAGCCAGGTGCTTCAGGTGTGTCTTTTGTGTGGGTTGTGTGTGCCTTCTTGTTGTAGTTGAGCCTTGATTACTGTTGGCACATCAGTGGGAGGAACTGACCCTCAGGCTGATTTGTTGTGACAACTGGCTGTGACTACACTGGAGGAATTGATGTGCAGAGGCTGACCCTACAGAGCAGGATTCACTTTAGCAGGACTATGGTGCCTGTCCAGTCTGCTCTTTGAGTGTGCCATTTCTGGAGGTGGTTGGGTGGTGTTCTGGTGTGGTCTGAAGCTGGCTAGGGGGTATGTTGTTTCTGAGGCAACTTGGGAAGGTACAGGCCAAGGTTAGCCACTACCAGTGCACTGACTGAGGCCACCTGGTATGAGCCACAAAGTGATCTACGGATAGTTGCCACTTGTGCTCAGTTTGGAGGTTCCTGGGAGAGCTAACCTGTGAATCGAGGACAGCTGCCTTTAGTGCCAGGCTTTGGACAGCTTAGCAGAGATACAGGGCATGCTGAGTCCAGATACTGCTTGTTTGGGTTTTGTGAACCTTTGAGAGATTTTAGGAAAGTCCACAGGGTGAGCCAAGACAGGCCATTTGTATGGAAAAGCCACTGCCAGCAGCTTGGTTGCAGACACAGATTGGATGGGGGAAGGTCTTAGGAAATCACCAGGATGAGTGACTCGTGATAGCCAAGTTTATAGAGACTCAGATATGGAGCCTGCTGCACTTTCGGGGGTTGGTGAGCTTGGCAAAAGTAAAAGAAGACTTCTGCCCAGCTGGCATGGCTCAGTGGTAGCTTCAACCTATGAACCAGGAGGTCATGGTTCAATTCCCATTCAGGGCACATGCCCTGGTTGCGAGCCCCCCAGTAGGGGACGTGCAGGAGGCAGCCAATCAATGACTCTCTCTCATCATTGATGTTTTTATCTCTCCCCCTCCCTTCCTCACTTTGAAATCAATAAAAACATATTTATTTTATTATTATTATTTTATTTTATTTTTTGAATTTTATTTTTGTTTAAAATATTACAGATGTCCCTTTTTCCCCCCAATGACTCATTCCACCCCGTCCCAACCCCCTCCCCAGTCCCTCTCCCCACCATTCTCTGTGTCCTTGAGTTGTGCATATATGCATATAAATTCTTTGGTTACTCTCTCCCCCTCCACCAACCCACCCTCCTCCATCCCTCTGACATTTGTCAGTCTGATCTATGCTTCCATGTCATTCAATGTATTCTGTTCATAAGTTTATTAAGTTCTTTAGATTCCACATATAAGCGAAATCATGTGATATTTGTCTTTCTCTGCCTGGCTTATTTAACTTAGCATAATTTTCTCCAGGTCCATCCATACTGTCCCAAAGGGTACGAGATTCTTCTTGTTTATAGCTGTGTAGTATTCCATGGTATAAATGTCCCACAGCTTTTTTATTCACTCATTTACTGATGGGCACTTGGGCTGTTTCCAGATCTTAGCTATTGTAAACTGTGCTGCTATGAACATAGGGGTACATATATTCTTTCTGATTAGTGTTTCAGAATTCTTAGGATACATTCCTAGAAGTGGAATCACTGGGTCAAAAGGCAGCTCCATTTTTAATTTTTTGAGGAATCTCCATACTGTTTTGCATAGTGGTTGCACCAGCCTGCATTCCTACCAGCAGTGTACTAGGGTTCCCCTTTTTCCACATCCTCACTAGCAGGAGTCGTTTGTTCATTTGTTGATGGCAGCCATTCTGACAGGTGTGAAGTGATACCTCATTGTGGTTTTAATTTGCATCTCTCTGATGATTAGTGATGTTGAGCATTTTCTCATGTGTCTCTTGGCCATCCATATGTCCTCTTTGGAGAAGTGTCTATTCAGGTCCTTTGCCCAGTTCTTAATTGGGTTGTTTGTCTTCCTCTTGCTGAGTAGTATGAGTTCTTTGTACACTTTAGAAATTAGCCCCTTATCAGATACATCCTTGGCAAATATGTTTTCCCAGACCGTGGGGTTCCTTTGTATTTTGAGGCTGGTTTTTTTTTTTTTTTTGCTGTGCAGTTTTTCAGTTTGATATAGTCCCATATGTTTATTTTTTCTTTTGTTTCTCTTGCCCTAGGAGATGTATCAGTGAAAAGTCCACTATGTAGGATGTCTGTGACTTTACTGCCTATGTTTTCTTCCAGAATTTTTATCGTTTCGTGACTTACATTTAAGTCTTTTATCCATTTTGAGTTTATTTTTGTGTATGGTGAAAGTTGGTGGTCTAGTTTCATTTTTTTGCATGTATCTGTCCAATTTTCCCAGCACCACTTATTAAAGAGACTGTCTTTACTCCATTGGATACTCTTGCCTCCTTTGTCAAATATTAACTGACCATAATGCCCTGGGTCTATTTCTGGGGTCTCTGTTCTGTTCCATTGATCTATATGCCTGTTGTTGTGCCAATACCAGGCCATTTTGATTACAATGGCTTTGTAATACAGTTTGAAATCTGGTAATGTGTTCCCTCCTACTCTGTTCTTTTTTCTCAAGATGGCTTCAGCTATTCGGGATCTTTTTTGGTTCTGTATAAATTTTTGAAATGTTTGATCTAGGTCTGTGAAATATGCTGTTGGTATTTTAATAGGAATTGCATTGAATTTATAAATATCTTTGGGTAGCATGGACATTTTAATAATATTGATTCTTCTAATCCATAAGCATGGTATATTCTTCCACTTGTTTAAATCTTCCTCTTTTTCTTTTTTCAGTGTCATGTAGTTTTCCGAGTACAGGTTTTTTACATCCTTGGTTAAGTTTATTCCTAGGTGTCATATTTTTTTAGTTGCAATGGTAAATGGTATTGTTTTTTTCTGTTTCTCTCTCTGAAAGTTCATTGTTGGTGTATAAGAATGCCATTGATTTCTGGATGTTGATTTTGTATCCTGCTACCTTGCCAAATTCGTTTATCAAATCTAGTAGTACTTTGATGGACTCTTTAGGGTTTTCTATGTACAATATCATGTCATCTGCTAATAATGACAGTTTTACTTCCTCCTTTCCAATTTGGATACCTTTTATGTTTTCTTCCTGTCTGATGGCTGTGGCTAGGACTTCAGTACTATGTTGAATAAGAGTGGTGAAAGTGCACATCCCTGTCTTGTTCCTGTTTTTAGTGGAAATGGTTTTAATTTTGGCCCATTGAGCATGATGTTGGCTGTAGGTCTGTCATATATGGCCTTTATTATGTTGAGGTATGATCAGAGTTTTTATCAGAAATGGGTGCTGGATTTTGTCAAATGCTTTTTCTGTATCTTTTGATATGATATATGATTGTTGTCCTTCATTTTGTTTATGTGATGTATCGCACTTATTGATTTGCGGATGTTGTACCAGCCTTGCATCCCCAGAATAAATCCAACTTGGTCATGATATATGATCTTTTTAATGTATTGCTGGATCCGGTTTGCTAGTATTTCAGTGAGGATTTTAGCATCTATGTTCATCAGGGATATTGGCCTGTAATTTTCTTTTTTTGTAGCGTCTTTATCTGGTTTTGGGATTAGGATGATGCTGGCCTCATAAAAAGAGTTTGGGATTTTTCCCTCCTCTTGAATTTTCTGGAATAGTTTGAATAGAATAGGTGTTAATTCTTCTTTGAATGTTTGGTAAAACTCGCCTGTAAATCCATCTGGTCCAGCCAGGACTTTTGTTTGTTGGGAGTTTTTTGATTACTGTTCAATTTCATTAGTTGTTATTGGCCTATTCATGTTTTCTTCCTTTTCTAGATTCAGCTTTGGAAGGTTGTATGCTTCTAGGAATTTTTCCATTTTCCCCAGGTTGTCCAATTTGTTGGCATATATTTGCTCATAGTATTTTCTTACAGTCCTTTGTATTTCTGTTGGGTCAGTTGTTATATCGCCTCTTTCATTTCTGATTTTATTTATTTGGATCCTCTCTCTTTGTTTCTTAGTGAGTCTAGCTAAAGGTGCATCAATCTTATTTACCTTTTCAAAGAACCAGCTCTTGGTTTCATTGATTTCTTGTATTATTCTTTTAGTCTCTATGTCATTAATTTCTGCTCTGATTTTTATTATTTCTTTCCTTCTACTTCCTCAGAGCTTTTCTTGCTGTTCTCATTCTAGTTCTTTTAGTTGTGTTAGATAGTTCATTGGATCTTTTTCTCATTTCTTGAGATAAGCCTCTAATGCTATGAATTTTCCTCTCAGGACTACTTTTGTTGTGTCCCATAGATTTTGGGTTGTTGTCTGTTCATTTTCGTTACTTTCTATGAAGTGTTTGATTTCTTCTTTGTTCTCATTGGTAACTCATTCATTGTTTAATAACATGCTATTTAGCCTCCATGTGTTTGAATATTTTTGAGTTTTTTATAGTGGTTGATATCTAGTTTCATGGCATTGTGATCCGAGAAGATGCTTGATATGATTTCAATCTTCTTGTATTTGTAGAGACTTGCCTTGTGCCCTAACATGTGGTCTATTTTTGAGAATGTTCCATGTGCACTTGAGAAAAATGTGTATTCTGCTGCTTTGGGATGAAATGTTCTATAAATGTCAATTAAATCCATTATGTCTATTGATTCATTTATGGTCTGTGTTTCCCTGCTGATTTTTCGTCTTGATGATCTGTCCAGTGCTTACAGTAGGGTGTTAAAGTCCCCCACTATGAATGTGTTGCTGTCAATCTCCCCCTTAAAGTTCCCCAAGAATTTTTTTTATATATTTAGGTGCTCCTATATTGGGTGCATAAATGTTTATAAGGGTTATTTCCTCCTGTTGGATTGACCCTTTGAGTATTATGTAGTGGTCATCTTTGTCTCTTGTTATGGTCTTTATTTTGAAGTCTATTTTGTCAGAAATAAGAATTGCTACTCCAGTTTTCCTTTCCTTTCCATTTGCATGGAATATTTTACTCTATCCCTTCACTTTTAGCCTGTGTGAGTGTTTCGCTCTCAGGTGGGTCTCTTGTAGACAGCATATATTTGGGTCCTGTTTTCTTATCCATTCAGCTACCCTATGTCTTTTGGTTGGACCATTTATTCCGTTTACATTTAAGATTACTATTGATATCAACTTATTTAATGCCATTTTCTCCCTTTATGCCGATGTACCTATTCCTTCTTTCTCTTACCGCAGTCCTTTTAGAATTTCTTGCAATGCTGGTTTGGTGGTACTGAACTCTTTTAGTCTTTTTTTTTGTCTGGGAAGCTCTTTATTCCACCTTCAAATTTAAATGATAGCCTTGCTGGATAAAGCAATCTTGGTTGCATAGTCTTGCTTTTCATTACGTTGAGAACTTCATGCCACTCCCTTGTGGCCTGAAGTGTTTCTGTTGAGAAATCAGCTGCTAGCTTTATGGGGGTTCCCATGTAGGTCACTGCTTGACTCTCTCTTGCAGTCCTTAATGTTTTCTCTTTGTCCTTGACATTCGCCATTTTAATTATGATGTGTCTTGAAGTAAGTCTCTTTGGATATCTCTTGTAATAAAAGCATATTTAAAAAACAATGGCTTCTGCCAGCACTTCTGTGTGGGAGAAAGCTGACCCTCCAGCCCTTGCCCTGAAACCAGACATTTAGTTCCTATATGTCCTTGGTGCCTTTTTGCACTGCTACCCTAGCACTGGAGCTCAGAGCAAGTAAGTCCGAATAAGTCTGTGCCCTTTAAGAGGAACACCTGGGACTCCAGAAGCCCTTCACCTCATTCAACCACAATCTCTGCTGGTTTTTACATCCATAAGTTATGGGAACTTCTCTTCCAAGTTCTGGAACTCTGAGCTGGGAAAGCCAGTGCAGGGGTGGGGCCCCTCGCTGAGGCCCCTCACTCCCCCCACTGCAGAGGAGGGCCTCTGCAGCAGAGATAACCCTTCTGATTTATAACCACCACACATGGGTGTAGGACCAGTCTGTTTAGCATCTCTGCCTCTTCTGCCTGTCTCCTTGTGACTCTTCTGCATATTCTCAGTTATAGGACTTCTGTTCAACTAGATTGCAGGTGGTATTGAATGATGGTTGTTGTGTAGTTTAGTTGTAATTTTGATGTGGTTATGGGAGGAGACTAGTACAGTGTTTACATACTCAATCACGTAGACTGGAACTTTGGAGAGTTATATTTCAATTTGTAAGGAAATAAATATTTCAGACAGGGTGGGAAAATCAGAACATAGAGCAGAACATATATGTTATATATGAATATAACATATCAGAGCACAGGGAGTTGGCTGTTAAACCTACATCTCTAGCCTCAGTCTTCCTTCTGGATATCTAGCTTATGAATGCCTAACTGACAATCTTGCTTATAGGTGCCAAATACAATGTGTCTTAAAATTAAACACATTGTGTTTGGCACCTATCCTTAACTCCCTATCTCACAATAGAATCAATTATATTTTACTCCCTAGGCCCAACACCTTGGTGTTATCTTTGACTCTTTACCCTCTTTGATTTTTCATGTCCACCATATATTAGTGCCATTGTTGTTGTTGAACCTTTGAAACATCTCCACATTACTCACACAGAAGTTCCTTCCTTTCCCTAATCATCTGATACCTGGATTACTCTCCAGACTCCTAAGCAGTATCGCTGCTTCAAACCTCTGTCCCTTTATACATCTATTGTGGTGCCACCAAATTTCTTGTCCTAAAACACCATTTCCATTGTGTTACTCACCTGCTGCAAAACCTTCAATGGTTTCACATTGCATTCATTGACACCCTTTCCCACCATGGTAATGCTGAGAGAGTAAAAAGGGAGAAGAGAGGACCAAGGACTGTGTTTGAGGGAGCACAGCAATAAAATGCAAAAACCAAAAGTAATAGTCTTCACTGAGAAAAACATCAGTCCTCTAATGCCTGGCCTGCTAGCCAATGAATTAGTCTTTAGCCAGTATAGATTGATATATCATCCATTATGGAGGGGGATTTCCTAACTCAGTGCTGATATATTGCACAGGTACTCAATTCCTTCCATTTCTAGTAGTGGTCATAGTAATATCAATTGAAAATATCATTATTGAACCCTTCCTTTGTACTAATGCACTTGGCTAAACATTATATGTATAGTCTGTCATGTAATTATAAAAACAACAATAATTGAGATTTACATTATTTTTTATTCAAATGTTACAGATGTGGAAACAAATTCTCGGAGGTTAGGTTATACTCAAGGACATACATCTAGAAAATGGTTAAGCCAGGATTTAAAACCTTGACTGATTCCAAATCGTGTGTTCTTTCCACAAATTAAGAGCAGTGCAGTTTGTTCTGGTTCCTGCCCCATAAAACTGGTAGTGAACAGGTTTGCTTCACCAGAAACGTGTTCTCAGCAAAACCACCTTTAACAGGAAATAAATGTTAGCATTTATTTTAAGAAAACAACTTTTTTCCCTTTTATCCCCCCATCAGAAAGTAATTGTGAGAAAACCATTCTGGACTTCACCCAGCCTTCTTTCAATGGCCCTCCTCCTGAGGAAAAATGGTATATGTCAAAATATTGCTGGAATGGGTACAATGAGTTTTGTAACAGGGAGTACTCTGACTTTTCTCCCTTATTTAAAGAATTCACAACTGTATGCTGTCCAAGACTGTAGGGAATATATTTAACATTCAAGTTATAGTATATCACAGCCTATGATTGAATTTGGCCTGAGAACCAGCCATATGATCAAATTAGTGAAAAACTGTTCCTGAGCCCTCAATTCTTGCTTCCTTAATTTATGGGTCTTTGGAGTTTTTCCACTGAGCAGAAACAATTAGCCAAACCAATCCAAACATCCCACCCAACAGCTCTTTGGATTGAATGTGTTAAAACCACAGGCTCTGTCTCTTGGCCTTATTCTGAAGTAAGTTGAAACCACCTTGGTTTTACTTGGTTGGTCTTCCACAAAAAATTCCCTGTATATGTAGGGAGAGTACAGGGTATATTTGAATTGGAATGAAGGAATACTTAGAGCATCTCAATATGAGAAACACTGATGAAGTGGATGAATTATGTATTGAGATCTCCCTCTGCAAGGCATTAGGGAATTAAAGAAGACAAGACAGTGGGAGGTATGTGAGGTACTAACCTTAAGAGAATTTTGAAATGAATCTGTGAGCAAATCCCCCAAACAACCATCCATTGAGAAGAAGTGATTTATACCATTTAAGCAAGTTCTACTCTCTCTGAGCCTCTATATCCTTATGATTAAGTGGAGACCAGTGATTCCTGATCACCAGTTCTTGGGGTTATCAGGAGAATCATGTGAATGTATATATGGTATATGGTTTTAAAACAATTGTCAGAATACAACTGTAATGATTAAGACAGCTCTGAAATTGTTTTCACTGCTTTTTTGGTAGACTGCGCTTGTTTTCAGTGAGCAATATTTCAAAATAGATATCAAACCAAGACCAGTAAGCTTGATTTTGAGTTGAGCTCAAGTGTTAGGATTAAAATGGAAGGAAAGCTAGAGCAAAGTGAATGAGCATTAAATCACTTTGGTCTCCAGTCAACAGTTGGGTGTTAAGCAGTTATCAAGCTGGCTCTTTCCTTCCTGTGCAGTTCTAGCCATGTGAATGTGCAGCCAGAAAGTATAATGACCTTTCTAACTTACTGCCCAGAGAATTCTTTAATTACCAAACCTGGGGCTACTGATGCCCACTTTACACGCAGCTCCACCTCAGTTTCTAGGGACCAGTCCAGCCACCAGACGAGGGAATCTATAGTCTAGAAAATCAGCATCAACTCTGCCTGGCTGGTGACCACACTTTGTCTTTGGCTGCTTATGCCATTAACTGGACTCTCTCCTTGTTATTCGGGAACTGACTTCTCCCACCTTATTCCTCACTCCTGGGAAACCATCTTTCCCCATACATTTCAATCCCTATAAATCTAGGTAAATCAGATCAGTTACTTTACCAGCTATCTTTTGTTTGTGCTTCTAGTATTCCATTCTGATGGAATCAAGGATTTGAAGATGAGCACTGGGGCAAGGGCAGGCATAATCATTCCAAGAATCTAGTGAGTCAAGACTATGCTAGGCCAAGTTTGGCAACTGTGCTGCATAGCAGAGGGGTACTAGCTGAGGGGAGTGACAGATGATAGGGCACGGATACCATCTTCCCAGAGAGATCTGTGGCATGAGGGTAGTTACATGCCATGATGGTTGCTCTGTCTGCTATTGTTTTATGATATTGTCATGGCACCCAGTCAAGTTGGTGACTCATAGATTTTGCTGATCACTTTCAAATCTCAATTAGATCAAGCAGGATAAAAGCCCAGATGATGTGTGTAAGTTCTAGTGTCCGCTTCTACCCTCTCTTGTTCCTTTTTTCTCTGCCACAGCTTTTCTCCCTCCTTCCTACCCACCATCAGAAAGTTGTCATAGGAAGGAGTCCCAGAAGCAATTCATTTTAAAAAGAGTGATGTAGAAAAAACTGAAAACAAACCAAAAAACACATAGGCTTTGAGAGAGACCTGCCTTCAAATTCTGACTTTGCTATGCCCTAACTGGAATAAGCCTGTTTCCCCATGGAAAACAAGAATATGACTGGCTTCCAGTCAAGAGAGCAGATAGGTAAACACAGAACTCACATTCTCCCACAACCACATCAAAATTACAACTCAACTTCAGAACAACCATCATTGAAAACCACCTGAAATCTATCTGAACAGAAGTCCTATAACTAGGGATACAAAGAAACCATGACAAGACTGGTAGGAGAGGTGGAGTCACAAAATGGGCTGTTTCCATACCCATGTGATAAAAATCAGGAGAGATATCTTCACTGCAGAAGTCCCTCCTAAGGAGCAAGGAGTTCCAGCCCTACTCCCCCCCCCCCCAGCCAAGCGTTTTAGTGTGGGGAAGATAAGTCCCTATAACTTTTGGTTATGGAAACCAGCTGGGATTGTGGCTAAGTGAGACAGAGGGCTCCTGGAGTCCTAGGCAGTTCCTCTTAAAGAGCCCACTCATGGACTTACTCGGACTCACTGGTTCTGAGCTCCTGCACAGGGGTAGCAGCTCAAAAGGCGCATCAGGGACATATGGGGAGGAACTGAATTATATGGCTTCAAGGTGAGGGCTGAAGGGCCAGTTTTTTCCCAGACAAAAGTGCTGGCAGAGGCCATCCTTTCTTTGCTGAATGCTTCCCCCAGAGAGTTGGCAGGCAGGCACCATATCTGAGTTTCCATTAACACTGTTCACCCTGCCCTGGTAATTCCCTGCGACCCCACCTTACCCAAATTGCCAACCTACCCTAGCCATTTCCAGAGGCTTTTCCATACAAAAAGCCTGTCCTGGCTCATGCTATGGACTTTCCTTAAATCTCTCAAAGGTTCACAACCCCCAAATAAACAGCATCTGGCATTGGCATGCCCCAAACCTTTTGACAAGTGGCCCCAGGCCCCCCACTAGTGGTAGCCGTGTTCAGATCACTTTGTAGCTCATGTCAGGTGGCCCTGGACAAGATATAGGTGGTGGATGACCTCGGACTACTCTTCCCAGTAGTCCCCAAAACCAGTGCGCCCAGTGGCCAGCTTCTGACCACACTGGAGCACTACCTAACCACCTCCACCAGTAACACACTCAAGGGACAGACTCAGGCACCAGAGCCCCGCTGAAGTGCTCCATGGCGTGGGTCCCTGCACAGCAGTTCCTCTGCTGTGCACAACCAGTTCTCAAATCTGATGGACCTGGGAATAAATCCCTCCCATAGATGTGACAACAGCAGTCGGGACTAAACTATAACAGGGGGGTGTACACAGACCACACAGGATTGTACCTGTAGCCCCCAGATTGAGTAAATGGGGAGGCTATGCCACTGGGCCCTATAGGACAACTACTAAATAAGGCCACACTACGAAGACTGGGAGATGTAGCAGCTCTACCTAATTCATAGAAATAAACACAGGGAGGCAGCCAAAATGAGGAGACAAAGAAAAATGGTCCAAATGAAAGAACAGAATAAAACTCCAGAAAAAGAATTAAACAAAATAAAGACAAGCAATTTACCAGAAGCAGATTTCAAAACACTGTTTATAAGGATGCTCAATGATCTCAGTGAGAACTTCAATAAAGAAGTAGGAAAACAAAAGTGGAGATAGAAAACATAAAAAAGAACCAGTCAGAAATGAAGAATATACTAACTGAAATGAAGAATACATTACAGGTAATCACCAGTAGAGAAGATGAAACAGAGGGTAAAATAAGCCATTTGGAAGAGAAGGAAGCAGAAAATACCTAATTAGAACCACCAAAAGAAAAAATATCCAAAAAAATGAGGATAGTTTAAGGAGCCTCCACAACAACTTCAAAGTGTAACAACATTCGCATTATGGAGGTGTCAGACAAAGAAGAGCAAAAGCAAGAAACTGAAAACCTATTTGAAAAAATAACGATGGCCCAGCCGGGCATGGCTCAGCGGTTGAGCGTCAACCTAGGATCCAGGTGATCGGGGTTCAATTCCTGGTCAGGGCACATGCCCAGGTTGTGGGCTCAATCAATGGCTCTCTCATCACTGATGTTTCTATCTCTCTCTCTCCTTCTCCTTTCCTCTCTCTGAAGTCAATGGAGATATATTTAAAAAAAAAAAAAAGTTAAAAAAAAAAGAAAAGAAAAAATAACGACAGAAAATTTCTCTAACCTGATATAGGAAATAGACATTGAAGTCCAGGAAGCACAGATGAACACAAAGAGACAACACCAAGACCAATTAAAATGCCAAAGGTTAAAGACAAAGATAGAATCTTAAAAGCAACAAGAGAAAAGTAATTAGTTACCTACAAGGGAGCTCCCATAATACTGCCAGCTGATTTCTCAATGGTACTTTGCAGGCCAGAAAGGAGTGGCAAGAAATACTCAAAGTAATGAAAAAGTAAGGATTTGCAACCAAGATTACTCTTCCCAGCAAAGCTATCACTTAGAACTGAAGGTCAGAAAAAGAGCTTCCCAGACAAGACAAAGCTAAAGGAATTCACCACCACCAAACCAGTATTACAAGCAATGTTAGTGTCTTCAGAAAAAAAGGTCAAAATATGCGTAATACAGTGGCAATAGATAACATTTTTATTAACAATTACTTTAAATACAAATGGATTAAGCGCTCTAGTTAAAATACATATGGTGTTTGAATGTATAAGAAAACAAAACTCTTACACATGCTGTCTACAAGAGAATCACTTCAGATAGACACACAGAATGAAAGTAAAGGGATGGAAAAAGATATTTCATGAAAATGGAAATAAGCAAACAAAAGGGGCTGGGGTAACAGTACTTATACCAGACAAAATAGGCTTTAAAACAAAGGCCATAACAAGAGACTAAGAAGGACCCAGCACTCATCTGGTTATTTATTCAAAGAAACCCAGAACACTAAATTGAAAAGACATATGCACCATATATTCATTGTAACATTATTTACAATAGCCAAGATATGGAAGCAACCTAAGTGTCCATCAAGAAATGAATGGATAGCCCTGACTGGTTTAGCTCAGTGGTTAGAGTGTTGGCCTGTGAACTGACTGAAGGGTCTCTGGTTCGATTCCTGGTCAAAGGCATGTACCTTGGTTGCAGGCTTGATCCTCAGCTCTGGTCAGGTGTGTGTGGGATGCAACCAATTGATGTGTCTCTCTCACATAGATGTTTCTCTCTCTCCCCCCTCCCTTTCCTTCCACTCTCTCTAAAAATCAATGGAAAAATATCCTCTGGTGAGGATTAAAAAGGAAGAGGAAGGAAAGAAGGGAGGGAGGGAGGGAGGAAGGGAGGGAGGAAAAAGAAAAGAAAAGAAAAGAAAAGAAAAGAAAAGAAAAGAAAAGAAAAGAAAAGAAAAGAAAAGAAAAGAAAAGAAAAGAAAAGAAAAGGAAAGGAAAGGGAAAAAGAAAGAAAGAAAGAAAGAAAGAAAGAAAGAAAGAAAGAAAGAAAGAAAGAAAGAAAGAAAGAAAGAAAGAAAGAAAGAAAGAAAGAAAGAAAGAAAGAAAGAAAGAAAGAAAGAAAGATGAATGGATAAAGAAGTGGTGCATGTATACAATGGAATATTAAGTGGTTATAAAAAAGAATGAAATCTTGCTATCTGTAACAACATGGATGGGCCTAGATAGTTTTATGCTAAATGAAATAAATCAGACAGAGAAAGTCAAATGCCAGATGATTTCACTTATATGTGGAAACTAAAAAACAAAATAAAAGAACAAGCAGAACAGAAAGTCTCATAAATGCAGAGAACATTTTGACATTTGCCAGATGGGAGGTGTTTGGTGGGATAGGTGAAAAAGGTGAAGGGATTAAGAAGTACAAATTATTAGTTACAAAATTGTAATGGGGATGTAAAGTACAGCATTGGGAATATAGTCAATAATATTGTAATAACTATATATGTTGTCAGGTGGGTGATAGATTTATCAGAGTGATCACTTCATAAGCTATATAAATGTCTAATTGCTATGTTTTGCACCTGAAAGTAATATAATATTGTATGTCAACTGTAATTCAAAAAAATATTTAAAATAATAAAAATGGTTGAACTATTTCTAAAATAATAAGAATACAACTAAATGTGGCTCTGTGTGTGTGTGTGTGTGTGTGTGTGTGTGAGTGAGAGAGAGAGAATGGAAAATAGAGAGAGAAAATGGCAAACAGAGAAAAGGACATAGACACTCATACTATAAACACTCAGTAAACATTAATTATTATCCTAGTTGTTATTCATAAGATTGATAAGATGGCCTAGGAGATTGAAAAGTTCCTGATATACCTTGTTGTAGAGGGGGGGAAATTAACTGTACAATGAGAAGAAAGGAGTGTAAGAATTTGGACTACAAGTAAATGAAAAGTGACAACAGTGAAACAATGCTGTGGTTCTGAAGAGGGAATTGAGAGAGAGAGACAATTAAAAGAGGGCAAAGACTCCCCCAATGCATTTCCAAATTGCAACTGAGAAATAGAAGCTCAGAGACAAGAGCAAAGAACTTTTAGTAAAGAATAATAATGGAAAACGAGGGATATCATACAGTGAACTGTGACAGGCTTTCATGTGGATTTGCCCATTCAAGGCCATGTGCAGTTCATCAGACCACATTTGTGTTTTTCCCCTGCTAGTTCTTTTACTTGACATGTATATGAATTGGCTTCAGAATCTATATAAAATGGCATTCTCCCAGGTTTTCACACAGAACCCATAGAAGAAATGCATATTTGAATATATTTTTATCTAGTTTGTAAATGTAGGCATTCCTTCAGCTGGTGCCTGTCTACATTTTCTTGTTTCTCTAATGTCCATCTTTGGGTTTTATTCCATCAGGAAATTTGAGAAAGTCTGCATTTTTTAGCATGTAGTGAATGGCAGTTAAATGATTAAAAACTGATTTCCAAAATGCTTGTTGAGTGTTGATGATAAAATAAGGTCCTCTACAGATACCTTAAGACAGCAACTGAAGTAATAGTTTTAAAATGCAAATTTGATGGTATCACTCCCAGATTTTTCCCACAAATCAAACAAAAAACAGAAAAATGAAAAATGTCACAAACAAATGTCCCCACGAAAAGACCCCAGGCTTTGGCCTTTATCCTCGTCCCTGACTTATCTCTTAGAACTCACTTCTGGCACCCTATGGTTCAGCCATTTTGAGCTATTTGCTCTTCTGTGAACATACTGTATTCTTTCACACCTGCATGTCTTTGGCCCTATTGGTGTAATTCTAAAGCTCAGAATACCTTTTTCACCATCTCTGTCTAGCTCCAATTCATCTTTTTATGACTTTATTCAGATATAATTCACATAGCAAACAATTCAGTCACTTGAAATGTACAATTCAATGGTTTTTCATTTAGCTACAGAGTTGTGCAACAATAACCATTTAATGCCAGAACATCTTTATCCCCCTAAAAGAAACTCTGTACCTATTAGCAGACACTCTCTAAAAATTTCCCCCAGCTCATCCTTCTCCCACCCATCCTAGCCAGCCCCTGACAAACATTGATCTACCTTCTGTCTCTATAAATTTGTCTATTCCAGTGTAATTTTCAGGATTCTTTCAGGTGTTGCCTACTCTTGTTTGCCTCCAGTCTCCAGATTTCAAAGTCTCTCCTCAGGGCTCCAATAATACCCCTTACATGGCTTTGTCATAGTACTTAGCCTACTGTATTCTTGCCTGTCTCCCCACAGGAAATGACTTACTCATCTCTGAAACCCCAATATCTAATACTCGGCCTGGCTTACAGAAAGTACCCTGTAACTACTGGCTAAATGAATGGATGATTGCCAGGAAGCTCAGATAGGGAGTAAGGTCTCTTAGTGAATGGGTGAGAGAAGAGTGAATACAAACGCAAAGCCAGATAGTGGAAGCCTAAGTGCCCATTTTTCAGCTCACTTGCACTTGGACAAATACAACAACCACCACACTGATGTCTATTCCATCTCTACAGTTGGTATGCAGGTTGCAGAACCTAGGAAACATTACCATAAGTGGTGCAGAGGAAGTATATCCTCAGGAAATGTTTATGATACAACAGTTCATACTTTACCTGTGGGACTAATAGCAGCACTCTCAGGCCATGTTCCTGCTTAACTTGTTCAATTTTTTTATTCTCTCATGTCTCTCATTCTCTCTTTCTCTCTCTCTCTTTCTCATCCTCCCCTCACTCCTGTTTTCCCTTCTTTCTTTCTCTCTTCCTCCCTCCCTCTTACCCTCCCCTCACACCATTGGGATATCTGCCTTTATATTTGTAAAGCACATTTCAGAATATCTCTGATTAATAACATAGGCGTTTATATTTAAAAAAAAAAAAACTTTAGTGTGACATATCTGAACATGAATCCCCCCTCCACTTTTTCATTCTTATTCCTGACTAGCCCCTTTTCTCTTCTTTTTCCCCAGGATGAGGTAGGAAAGAGAGAGTGTGTAGGGAGGGGACGGAGTAAGTTGAACAGGAAAATAGAGAACAGAGAGAGATTGACAATGGGGCTAGTCTGAACCACCGATATTTCCTCTCCTTTAAGGTAAGGCACAAAATTTCTTTGTGCCTCACTTTTTTTCTCACTTACAAAATTGAAACAAAATATGTTCCCAGACTGCCTCACAGAAATGTTGATAGGGTCAAACTTGGTAATGAATATGAAAAAGGTTTGAAAAGAACCAGACCCTGTAATTGGAAGCACTCAGGGGAAAGGATAGAAGGATTGCTGCCTTGCACTGCTCAGGGATCTGATTAACTTGAGGATTGCATTTCTTGTCTTTCTGAGGAATGTGTTTCTTTTCACCTTTGTCCTACTCATCAAATCACTTATTTGTATGTGTGCCTTGTTTGAATGTCCTTAGTGTCTTCAGAGGGGAAGGATAACTTGTTCCTTTGTATGCTGTTGATTTTTATCCATTCCTTTTCTCTTGCCTTGGGCTAGCAAATGGAACCTCCAGCAGCCAGCTCTCTACCCCCAAGTCTAAGCAGTCTCCCATCTCTACGCCCACCAGTCCTGGAAGCCTCCGGAAGCACAAGGTATTATGTCTCTTATACCTTACTAAACCCCTTTACACCTGGACTTTTTTGATAGGCTGGGTGAGGGTTTTCTCTTCCATCAGCTTCAACAGCATATCAAGGCCAGAATTTTCTTTCATCTGGTCCATTAATATGAAGCCCTGGAAATCCCAGCAGGGGCCAAGCTTCCAGTCACTTTTATTTACTCCTCTGACCCCTGGTTTATTTACTCCCAATTACATTTAATCAAAAGGAAAAGGTACAGGGCTCCCAAATACACATTCTGAGCTAATGGTGTCACCAAATGATGGCTCAGGGATGGGCTGAGCACTTGTCTTTGCAATTCAGAGGCATAGCAAAGAGGGCCTTAAAGGCAACTTATGTCCCCCAGGTACCAGTCAATAGAAGTGCCATAAATATAGCACTCAAAGAAAGTTAGCACTGAGTTACTAACTTTAGATTTGCTGGGCATCAAAATATGAACAAGCCCTAGTTTCACTATGTATTCTTTACCAGGCTGATTCTGATACAGCATAGGAAGAGAGGGCACATATATATGGCATTGGTCCTAGGCACCATGTGCACTTCTAAGTCATCCCAAATAAATATACCATTAAAATAATAGAAGTGTATAGATTATATAACTCTACTTTTCAAACAGATTCCCACCCAGAAATCTCTTCTGTATAAAAAATCTGAACCTCATCTCTGGACCTTATCTGCCTTGAACCTCATCTCTAAGGGGATATAAATGTGGTTTCTGTTCTGATTACCACACTCTACAGCAGCTTCATCGACGATTCTCTTGTCTTTTGCTTGTTCACAAGACTTGGTGTGAGATGGGAAGAGGCTGAAGCCACCAATGTGGTCAACTCCGTCAAAGAACCATAGATGGTCAAAGCTGGAGATCTTAGAAATAAACTAATTTCATTTGATTCTCTCAGTGATCTTGTGAGGTTAATATTTTGCAGATGAGGAAATTGCAATCTAGAAAGGTTAAGTTGCTTAGTAGAGTAACATAGCTAGGTAGTAGCAGACAGAGGACTGTGTTCAGTGACATTGTATTGGTAACTAGAACACAGCTGTGCTGGGAAGATTTACACCATGGAAATCAACAAGTACTACAAATCAAGGTTGTTTTGTTCCCTCATAAAGTCAGTGGTTAAAAAATTTAACAGTATACACTACTGCCTTATATCCATTTTCATTTCCTTTTCTCTGCATCAGGGTTTTAATTTCCTAGTTAATCTGACCATTACTTGCTCCATCATTCCTAATGTCAGTTGCATTCCTTTAGTGACCCTTTTAACCTCTGGAATTGACCCTGACCAGAACCTTGTAATTGTCCTACTGAGCTATTTCGTTTCCTCAAAGGAGGAGTTGCTGAACTGTCTATATAGCCAACATTACCCAGAGATTGTGAGATGGATGAAAATTGCTTTTGCAGTGAACTTTCAGTTATTCTTTTCAGCAGCAAAGCTTGTTAATGCGGGCATTCCAAGATGGGGAGTAGCCTACTTCTATTGTTGCACTCTCCACACAGAACGTCCTATGCAACATTACTTATTACTGTATATTTGCCCTGTGCATTTCTGCCCTTACTTTTTTTCTGGCAAGTGTGACCTACACCAGCACCTGACATTAGAACCTAACCCAAATAGCTGGGTGCGACATGGGCATTTATTTGGTCTGCACTCTTGAATCATTCAGCTTTTCATTTGACATGTTCAGTTCATTTAGGCTGAGGAGCCATCATTCATAACCCCATTGAGGCATTGAGGTGAGTGCTGACATTGTTAAACCATTTCTCCTGGCTGGATTTACAGGCTTTCTTTCCCCTCCCCTCCCTCCCTCCCTCCCTCCCTCCCTCCCTCCCTCCCTCCCTCCCTCCCTCCCTCCCTCCCTCCCTCCCTCCCTCCCTCTCTCTCTCTCTCTTCTCTCTCTCTCTCTCTCTCTCTCTCTCTCTCTCTCTCTCTCTCTCTCTCTCTCTCTTTCTTTCTTTCTTTTTCTTCTTTCTTTTGGTATAATTCTAACTAAATTTACAGAAGAGTTACAAGAATAATAAAGAACTTCTGTATACTCTATTCATATTGACCAGCTGTTGTTATTTTGCACCATTGGCTTTATTTTTTGTGTTCTTTCTCTCTCTCTCTCTCTCTCTTTCTACACACACACACACACACACACACACACACACACACACACACTTTATTATTTTTTTAACCATTTGAGATTAACTTGAGGACATCATGCCATTTTACTTCTAAATACTTTAGTGTGTATTTCCTGTGAATAAGGACATTTTCTTTCATAACCATAGTACAATTATCAAAATCAAGAAATGTGCACTGCTACAATACTATTATATCCTCTACGGTCCATATTCAGATTTTATCAATTGCCCTAGTAACATTCTTTTTCTGGTCCAGGATCCAATCCAGGATGACGGTGCCTTCAGTTGTCATGTCTCTTTAGTATCCTTTAATCTAATAAAGTTCTTCAGTTGTTTTTATCTTTTAGGCCAGTATATTGTACAAATGAAGAGTACAGATCAATTATTAGGTGGAATGTTTTTTGTTTTTTCTTAAATTTGGTTTTGTCTATTGTTTTCGCGTGATTAAATTCAGATTATGCATTTGGAGAAGAAGTGTCATAGAAGTGATTCTGTGCCTCTCTTGGTACATCCTATCAGAAAGCAATAGCCTCATGCTTATGCCACCAATGATGGAAAGTAAACTGTTTTTTCTCTATAAGCTAAAAAGTATCTTGTGACCTTGGCTCAGTCCCCCTAGGGCTCAGGTCTCAGCTTCTTGCTTCTCTTTTCACACAGCTACCTGAACCTTAGCACTATTAAGGTTCTTGGGCAGTGGGCCTAAGCAGATCTCATATGAACATCCATCCAAGTGGACCTTAAAGGTGTGAGTGAGTCATGGTGGAGACAGGAAGCAGGTGGCTAAGGCCATGACTTTCCTCCTGCGCAATTGGAAAGAAACTTGAAGTCCCAGCATCCCTTTGGTAACTTTTGATGGCTGTGGCAGGGCCCAGAGCTGTAATCAGCCTCTTGGCTTCCCCTCTTAAGCAGCTCATGAAGAGTCCTTTTTAATGCAGCTGTGATGGGGTTAGCCAAAGTCCGCATACTCAAGTGATACAATATGGACACAAAGTAAATCCTTGTATAGTTAATGAAAACAACATTTTGCATTTCTATACTGCTTTATCCTTTTCGTAATCATTTTCTCATTTACCCTTTCAATAACCCTGTGACAAAGATAGGGCAGGTAGCGTTTTCATTTTATAGATGAAAAAAAGGAAATGCTGAAGTTAAAGACAACCCAAGTACGATTCAACAATTTGGAGAAGGTAACATATTAAAGATGCCCAAAAAACTTAGAAACATAGGGAACACTTTTCATTTATTTTTATATTTTTTCCAGATTAGTAATTGTACTCATAGCCTTAAATTGAAGGCGTTTTGCTTCCACAGTTGTCTGGAGACTGAAAGAAAATATATTATTTGAAAATATAACTAATATTACTTAAATATACAAATTCTTCTGTGTTTCTGTGTTTCTGGACTTTTTGTGTGTGTGTGTCAGCCTGTAAGTGCGTGGAGGGATAGTTGAATGAATAAAGCAGGGTCCTGACCCTTAAATTACAAACACCACTTTAAGTGAATTTTGGTAGTGTAATCAAGAGCAAACAAAAGGACTAAGGGAGCACAAAAGAGGGTGGGAGACAAGGAAAGCTTTGCAGACTAGGTGACATTTAAGTGGGCCCCTAAAGCCCGGGTAGGCTTTTGATGGCTGGTGAAGAGAACAGGGAGTTTCAGCTTTAAAAAAATTATTTCACTCATATGTGGAATTTAATGAACAAGCTGAACTACCAAGCAAAATAGAGACAGACTTATAGATGGAGAACAGGCTGACAGCTCTGGTTGGGGGGAGGGTGCTGAGGAGTGGTGGGACTGAGCAAAAAAGGGGGAAAAAAGGAGAGAGAACTCATGGACATGGACAACAGTGTGGTGACTGTCAGGGGGATTGGTGGGGTGAGGTGGAAGAGGGCATAGAGGGGATAAATGATGATGGAAAAATAAAATAAAATAAAATTTTAAAAATCAGCAAAAACAAAGCCAGGCCATCAGAAAAATGCAGGGTATATTTGGGGGAAAGCAAATCCAAACTAGAAGCCAGGTTTTTCAAAACTCCTCTCTGACTTCCCTTGGACTATAAGCTTCTTGGACCAGAGACCAAGATTTTGTTTCCTCTAATGCAAAAGTATCGCCAGCACAGCTGTATTTGTTACAAACATTTTGTTCTGTAGGGCTCCAAGGGACTAAGCAAATGAATTTCAGGTGCAAATTATTTGTATTGTTAAGCAATATGTGTATTTCTGTATTTCTACATATCAATCAACAAAAACAGAATGTTGAGATAATTCCTTTTCCTGAACATTGTTCTACCCATACAAGGAAATATATTTTGAATATTAAATAAATTGATGGAAGACAGAAGGTCATACTTAGGCCTAGTCATATGGATTCTTTCCATAGCTTGCATCTCACTGTACCCATTCCAAGTCATAGCAGCTGCTAATGGAATTTCCTCAGGATTCTACTCTGAGGCCTGTCCCCCTGTCCTCTAAGATAAGAGCCTGGAACAATCTTCCCAGATAACTATTTTCACCAACCAACCAACTACACTGAAGTGTCTCTTACATGAACAATTAAGAGCAGGGGTGAATGCTGAAGCCCAGTGGTTCAGAGTGGTGGGACTCAAAGTGGTCTCCATAATGAAAAGGCCCTTTTGTACTGCCTGGAAAATGTCCAGGGAGTTCATTAACTTGGCAGTTTCTGTTTCATTTTCCTTGCTTTGGTATAACTAAAGAAAAATAAATGCAATGATCTGAATTATATTTTATAGAATTTTAGAACTAGAAGGAACCCTAAAGATCTTATAGTCCACATAGTCCACTATTTTCAGATATAAGAACAAAGGCCTTGAAAGGGGGAAGTTAAAAAGCAAAGCTAGGCCTAGAGCCTAGGTCTCATGATTCTTAATCCTGGGCTCCTTCTACTATAGTGGACTTGCATTCTGTGTAAGTTTAACTTAGGGAATTAATCAATAGTCACAATGTAGTCATAAAAAACTACTACAAGACTGTCTCATATTTGTATACATCATTGCATACTGAATATTACCATATGCATTATACATTGCCTATTGCTGTATAGGGCTTCATACTCAGAAATCACATAAACAGTATTTAATTGTCAATGTAAGAGATTTTCAAAGGTATTTTAAAAATAAGAGCTTATTGAGATATAATTCATATACTATAAGTTACACCATTTTAAAGTGTACAGTGTAGTGGTTTTAAGTATAGTCACAGTTGTGCAGAAATATGCTCATCACCCACAAAAGAAGCCCTATGCCCATTAGTAGTTATAGTGCCTTTCCCCTCCATCCATTCCCTGGAAGCTACTAATCTACTACTCCCTGTTTTCTATGAGTTAGCATATACTGAACATTTCATATAAATTTTTCTCTGAGCACTGCTTTAGCTGGATCTCATAACTTTTTCTATATCATTTATTTCATTTTTATTTATCTCAAGAGTATTTTCTAGCTTCCCTTATTTTCTCCCTTGACTCATTAGTTATTTAGCAGCGTGTTGTTTAATTTTTACATATTTGTGAATTTCCCAAATATCTTTGTTTTTCTTTCTAATTTAGTTCCACTGTAGTCAAAGAACATATTTTGTATGATTTCAGTACTTTAAGATTTATTGAGACTTGTCTTATGACCTAACATATAACCTATACTGCAGAATGTTCCATGAGCACTTGAAAGGAATGTGTAATCTGTTGTTGGATGGAGTATTCTAGAGATGCATAATTGTTTGTAGTGTTGTTCAAGTCTTCTCTTTCATTGTTGGTCTTCTGCTTAGATATTCTATCCATTGTTGAAGGTCCGGGGTATTAACGTCTTCAACTATTATAGTTGAATTGTTTATTTCTCCCTTCAATTCAGTCATTTTTTGCTTCATGTATTTGGGTGCTCTGCTGTTAAGGTGTATGTATATTTATAATTATGTTTTTGGATGTAGTGACCCTTTTATCATTATAAAACATTCTCCTTTGTCTCTAGTAATAATTTTTGCCTTAAAGTCTATTTTTTATGATATTAGTATAGCCACTCTAGCTCCCTTTGGTTACTAACTGCATGGTAAATCTTTTTTCCATCTTTTTATTTTCAACCTAATTGTATCTTTGTATCTAAATTGTGTCTCTTTCAATCAGCATAGAACTGGATCATGTTATTTTTCTTTAATCCATTCTGCCAATCTCTGCCTTTTCATTTGAGTGCTTAATCTATTTATATTTAATGCAATTGCTAGAAAGGTGGGAATTACATATCCCATTTTCCTATTTTGTATTTGTCTTATATCTTTATTGTTCCTTTATCTCTTTATTACTGACCTTTTGTGTTAGATAAATATATTTCCAGTGTACCATTTTAATTCCCCTTTTGTATTTTTACTAATTTTATTTCGTGTTATTTTCTTTTTAAAATATGTTTTTATTTATTTTAGAGAGAGAGGGAGAGTGATAGAAAGATAGAAACATCAATGAGAGAGAAACATCAATTGGCTGCCTCCTTCATGCCCCCTACTGGGGATTGAGCCTGAAACCCACAACCCGGGAATGTGCCCTGACGGGGAATCGATTCAGTGAGCTCTTGGTTCATGAGTTGATGCTCAACCACTGAGCCACACCGGCTGCGCTTAGTGTTTGCCTTGGGGATTACAGTCAGCATCTTAATACAATCTACTTTGAATTAATATCAATTTAATTTCAATTGCATATAAAATTTTGTTGTGGTATAACACCGTTCCTTTCTGCCTTCTCTTTGTGCTCTTATTGACATACAAGTTACATCATTATATATAATAAGTCCACCAACACATTTTTATAATCACTATTTTATGCAATTGTCTTTTGAATTGGATAACAGAAGAAAAGAGTACAATTACCTTTACCAGTGTTCTTTATTTCTTATATGGCTTTGAATTACTGTCTGTTTTCCTTTCATTTCTCCCTGAAGGATTCTCTTTAGCATTTCTTGCAGGACATGTTTGCTAGTAATGAATAATCTGTCTTTGTTTATCTGGGAACTGTCTTGATTTATCCTTCATTCTTGAAAGATAATTTTGCTAGATTTCCTTGAATGCCTTGATCCAATAAGTCTCCCAGCCTTTGCTGAGAGCTCTGTGTATGTGCTGGGGCATAATTTCAATGCTCTGTCAGGCAATTTACAACTTTGTCTTAGCCTTCAGTTGCTGCTTGTACAGAGCCTCAAGGCCAAACAGAGGTGAAAGATTAGGGGCTTTTTCAGGACTTTTCTGAGAATACACACAGTCCTGAACATGTGCCTTACTTTAGAGATTACTGGGAATATGCTGCTGCTTTTCAAAGTCCCCTATGGCCCTTAATTCTCCAGCTTTTCCTTTTAAGGTTTTAAGCAGATTCATTTGCCCCAAACATTTCCCCCACCTCAGGAAGCTGTGATTTTAAGCAATTGCAGCTGATTAATGCTCCCTGAAAGGCTGTTCACAGGGAGTATGCTCTGTTAGGTCAAATGAAAAAGAACTCTACAAGTAGGAGTTTCCAGACAGGTCAAAAAGTGACAATTCTCAGGGAATGTGGCATTTTGGGGAGCTCCAAACCTGTTCTGCATTGTCCAGTGGCTGCTAATGTGCAGTTTTTGAGATACTGTAGTGGTGAGGCTGTTAGTTTTCAAAGCTACCCTGGATCTGGAGAAAGGGGAAAATGGAAATAAGGTGAGTTAAAGCACCACAACTCTTGGTATTCTTACTGAGATTTATCCATTTTTCTTGAATAAACACTTTTTGGATTGTTGTAAGCCTTTGATTAATTTCTAGAGTTCTTAAATATTTGATTTTGACAATTTTCCAGGTGTTATTAAATTTATGTAAAAGCATATTTTCAGAGACTTTCTTCACCATTATGGAAGTCTAGAGCTCAAAGATAATTTATGTTCAATTTTCACTTTACTCAAGTACTAAATAACTAAATCTCTTCAGAGATGCAGCTCCATTCTATGCCATTTTACAAGTTTTTATTGCAGCCCTATTGTTTCTTAAGCCTTGTACTTCCTACCTGTTTAGCAGTTTTCTGAGAAATCTTCCTTGGTAGTTTAAAACATAACAAGGTTGTAAAATTCTGCCTGTGGCCTGGTTGTTTTTGGATAAATCTCTTATGTAAAAAAAACAAAAACAAAATGTTTCTTACATCTTTAAAGGGTTGTAAATGAAACAAAACCCAAACAAACAAGACTGTGTGGCTGAGACCATATGTGGCCAGCAAAGAGAGCCTCAAATATTTACTATCTAGCTATTTACAGAAAAAGTTTGCAAACCCTTGATTTACAGTGAAAGGATGGTGAAGTGGTGAGAGGTGAGTCTATTTACTGTAATTGCCTTTGTTGTGTTTTTTAATGATTTAATATTCCCTTGAGAGTTCCAAATAATAGTCTCAGAGCTGGAAGAGACATTACAAATTGTCCATTCCAAAGTCTGCATTTTCTTGATGAAGAAATCAAGACACAAAAGACTTGTTCAATGTCATAGTACTAATTAACCAGAATTAAAACCTCATTTTTTTGAATATACTTTGCTCCTCTCTCCATTCTAAGATGCCTAAAACCTTTCCTACCTCTCTTTCCCATAAAAAAGCATTTTTAATGTTAGATAAATAAGTTCTTCTCCTTCTCATTCTTGTCCCTCTTCCTCATCATCACTTTTTCTTCTACTTCAAAGAGAGGCTGTATTCCCCAATTTTCTTGGACAGTCCTCTGCTGAAGTTCTTCGTCTCCATTTTAGCAAAGTAGGTATCTTAAATATCCACAGAATTGTCCCTAAAATTTTCTAGTTCCCTTCAGTATCTTGCTGATAACATGAATGAAAACAGTGGTTTATAAATTGTAGGTGTTTATCATTTGGAGGTGAGTGAGATTCTGCCTCCCTCATGTCTGGTTCAACTAGAACAACTATACTTTTATTTATTTATTTTTTGATGTATTGGGCATCCAAGCAAATTTCATATGAATAGGGGATTAAAAGGAGAAGAGATAGAGAGATTGAAAGAGAGAGAAAGAGAGATTTGAAAATCATTGATTTAGACAATGGGTGAAGTAAGTCCAAGAGGAATCACAAGGATCTCCAAATACAATTCTGGGGACAATGGGAAAAGCCAATAGCATTTTATCCCCCCATCTCCTCAAGACATTAGACAAGACTTGAGACACTATTTGGAGCAATAAATCCTAATTGCTGGAAATGGAAGCATCAGGAAATAAATTGGAAATATGTAGATGGGATACATTTTCTGGGCTAAGCATTTGTTCAGGCAGTTTTCTCAGAGCCTGAAATAAACCTACATATATATTCACAACTGTTTGACAAAGGTGCAAAAGGCAGTGAATGGAGAAAATCTAACCCTTTTAATAATTGGTGCTGGAGCAATTGTATATCCCTAAGCAAAAAAAAGTACCCCAAACTTAAACTTCATATCTCATGAAAAAATTAACCCAAAAATGGATATTAGATGTTAAAGGAAACATAGGACAATATCTTCTGATCTTCTGCTAGGCAAAGAATTCTAAGACTTGATAGCAAAACACATCCTAAAAGAAAAAATTGATATGTTGGACCTCATTAAAATGAAAAACTTTTGCTTTTCAAAAACTGTGCCCAGTATGAAAAGACAAACTACAGACTGGAAGAAAATATTTACAAACCACATATCTAACCAAAGACATATATAGAATATAAAAATAACTGTCAAAACTCAACAGTAAGAAAAAATCCAATTAGAAAATGAACAATAGAGATGAAGAAACATTTCACTGAGGAGGAACTACAGATGTCAACTATGTACTTGAAAAGATATTTAATAGCATTCACCATCAGGGAAATTAAAACCATAATGAGATATCAATACAGACCCACAAGAATGGCTAAAATAAAAAGTAATAGTAAACACCAAATACTGGTGAGAATGTGGATAAACTGAATCACTGCTACTTTTCTGGTAAGAATGTATCTGGAAAACAATATAGCAGTCCTTACAAAACCAAGTATGAAATTACCATGCTATTCAGCAATTTTACCCTTGACTTTATCCCAGGGAAATGAAAACTTATATTCATACAAAAATCTGTATGTTAGTGTTTATAGTGATTTTATTTGTAATAGCTCAAAGCTGGGATCATCCCACATGACCTTCAATGGGTGAATGGTTACATACTGTATGGTCCATTTATATAACATTCTTGAAATGTCAAAATTTTAGAGATGGGAAACAGATTATTGGTTACCAGGGCTTTGAGATGGAAGAGGTTTGGATGTTGATATAAAGTTATAGCACAAAGGAGCCTGAGATACAATTCTGTATCTCAACTATGGTGATGGTCACACAACCATACACATATGTTAAAATTGCCTAGGAACACACACACAAACACACACACACACACATGCACACACACACACGCACACACAAGTAAACGGAAAACTGCAAGATGTTACCACTGGGGAAACTGAGTGAAGAATACATTGGTAGAAGGATACCTCCCTGTTCTTCAACTTCTTATGAATCAAAACACAAGCAGTCATATAATCTTGCCCATTTCAGAGCCCAAATAGTTAAGGAGAATTAACTTTTTCTCTTATCTTCTTATAGGACCTGTACCTGCCTCTGTCTTTGGATGACTCAGACTCACTTGGTGATTCTATGTGAAGGAGGAGAGGGTGTTCAGAGTCCAGAGTATGAATCCAAGCTTACTGTTACAATAGGGTACTTCTGCTCAAGTGTCCAACAGGGCTATTGGTGCTTTCAACTTTTTATTTGTTGTTGTTATTATTTTAAAAACACACTGTACTATGTTGGGTTTATTTTCCTGTGATTTCTCCTCTGGGCCACTGATTTACAGTTACCAATTATAAGAGATAGATTGATAACCATCCTTTGGGGTACCTTTCCAGGGATGCAAAATGTGCTAGTCCATGACCTTTCTATTGAAGACTTAGGCACCTGCATTATTTCCCCCCGTCTCTCTTTGCTTATACACAACAATCTTCTTTTCATAGAGGGTTGTTTACATGCATAGCACTTAAAATGTGTGTGTTGGGGGAAAAATCATTGGCAAATCCAAGAGTGACAAACACAAGTACCCCTTGTCTCGTAATCTCAAGAATGCCGTAAAACGCTGGGAGGATGGCAAGGCAGCTTCCCGGTCTTGTTCTTCACTCCTGATTGAACACCCTTTTTGTTATCTATCACCAATTCTGACTCTCAATGGGGAGAAACACCAGCAACTTATAATTCTGACACCAGACACTTAGGACCCTGATAGAGGAGTGGCTAAACAGACTAGGCAGAATTGGAAAACTCTATAGACATCTAAGTAGGGTTTATAAAATGTAGTGAATTTTTTGTCAACTGCTCCACTGGGGCAATTTTGAATCAATAAGCAGTTAGAGTTGGGGGTGAAGGATTTCAAACACCTGATTCCTCTAGGAGGCTGTCCCACATAGCAAGTTATTGCACAAACTGAATGGTATCCATCTATCTCTGTTCTATTGAATGCCTTGTACACAGCCAACACTGAAAAAACTGTGAGAATTTGTTTTCAGGTCTGACACCTTTCGGTCACTTTTTATAGCAAGAAACCAATATCCTTTTTATAAAACCTCATGTCTGTATTTTAGGAGCAAACTGTTCAGGCTCCTTTTTTATAAACTGGTGATTTTTCTTTTGTCTAAAAAATACATACAGAAAATTTACCAAAAAAATGCAGAGCAATGTAGTTTAGAAATCATGCTGCTACTGCCAAACAGAAACCTCCAGGAGAAAACAAAATCAATAGCAGAGGCCAATTCAATAGAATAAGACTTTTGATAACTTTTAAACAGTTATGCTTACATTAATAATTTCAGTGTGGACCAGACATTCTAATTATATTTTAAATGAAATGTTATGGCATATTTTAAGCAACTCTTTTTTATCTATAACCCTGATATTTCATACTGAAGACACAGAAAACTTTCTCTTTAACACTAGGAAGGATTTCACTTTGCTAAGGATTGAATATTTGAAATAATTCTCAGTCTTTGAAGTACAGGTTTATAACACTGCTTTTTGTCTGTAATCATAGCCCATAATGGCGAAGAAAACTAAATTTAAGTGAAAGCCATGCATGCCAATTCTGTGTTTGCTTTTAGCAGATATGAAGATTTTTTTATTTCTTTGTAATTGTGCAGATAGTTGGAAAGGTGCAGCATTCAGAACCAAGGGCTGCTTGGCTATTGAATGACTTGCAGTTGTTCCTCCACTTTAACAGGAATAAGCTTGTTGTGTGTGTGTGTGTGTGTGTGTGTGTGTGTGTGTGTGTGTGTGTGTGTGTGTGTGAATGCGCACGTGTGCATGCAACAGCTTCATAATTAGGAAATACTACAAGATACCCGGACATGGATGGATCAGTGCCAACTTGGCATTGCTGATGAGCACTGTGTAGAAGAGAATTCAGTGGTACAAGGAGTAGTTCAGATGCCCTTAGACAAGCTTCAGATGGCATTAACTTTGAGAAATATTTTTTGTTCCTGAAAAGTCCAGATGATGGTAGTACTGATTCCTGATTAAATTTGTCATTGAAGAACCCCAAATTGTGAAAATCTGTTTTTGCACCTCTCCTCTACTTGTATGCTTGTTAGAAACCCTTAAGAAGCCCATTTTACTTACCCTCTTACTTCTTTCTAGAAGTTCAAGGTTTGGATAGTTTCTCCCAGAACAATTTGTAGTTAAATAGGAAAAATTGGTACTTGGGATGGGGGGTGACATAGAGAGTGGTAGGAGGTCTGTTTTTAAACTTCAGGCCAGACCTCCAAAAATTCTGCCCTTTCTCTAGATCTCAATTAGTTCAATTCCTTCAATGAAGATGAAATGGAGGCTGAGACAGCTAAATGACCTGCTGGAAAAAGCAGGACCAGAAGAGGAATTGAGATTTCCTTATGTCCAGGCCCTATGCTGGCTCTCTGAGCATTTCTTTGTTTGTAGCATGTATACCATTAGAAAATATTAAATGGACATGCTTTCATTACAATCTTTAAACTAACAATCTTCTATAATAATAGTAGATTTTCCATCTTTCTTATAATAAATTATAAGGAAATGTTTCTATACTCCCACTTCAGATGGATTTGGTATAGTTCAAAATGGGCCCATTTTCAAGGCAACAAAGAAAAATGTAACTGAGCGCCTTTACCCTTGTCATTCACTCCCAGTTTTACCCAGTCCAGTCTTACCACTAAAGTTGCATTGTGTTACCTTCTATACAGTTAGCAAATATCATTAAGCAAATATTTGCCTCCACTCCCCCAATTTTCTCTCCCTCTTTCACACACACATACAAACACACACACACAATCCATGTGTTGCTTGTTCCTACCTCCTGAATCTTCTCCCTTACAGAAATAGAAATAGGGACAAAGAAGGGGAAATGTATATATGGGGTCTGGGCTGAACAACTTCATAAGTAGTGTTAACTAGGGGTACATTGAGAGAAAACTTCCTTTTCTCTTCACTGTTTTGGAAAGGATAGCCATTAGCATGATTTATATGTGTCTTTATGGACCTTAGTATTAGCCTAGATTGAATTATAGTTTTCTAGCTGGAAGGAACCTTGAGATCACACCATCTACTCCAAAGCCCTAATTTTCATGCCAGGAATGGAGATGTAGAGGTAATTTCCCAAAGATCACACATCTGGCTAGGTACAAACCTGGAATTAGAACCCACATCTCCTGACTCTTATTCCAGAGCTTTTTCCCACTGAACTATATTGCCTTCCACTAGGCTCCTGAGAATTCTTTCCCAGGGTCATGTTGTATCTTGGAGCCATATGCTCTTGCCCTGATCTCAGAGGGAAATCCACCCAGCAACCTAATACAGTTCTTTCTCCTTGTATTTACATGGTTTTCATCCACATGGACTGCAAATATCCCCAAAAGAGGAAGTGTTGAAGACCAACAGTAACAATGGGGTCTATGACCATGTCCATCCACTGCCCTACCTTGAGGATCCCTCAGAACAGCCACCTGCCCTCCTGCCCTGTCCAAATGGAATGTAGAAAGACTCGTTTTCCCAGACAGCTCACGTCATCTCATCTGATAGTGGTTGGTCTTCATAGGCGGAGAAAAACGCTTCTTGTTCTTAGAGCCAAGAAAGGAAGGAAGAGGGAAAAATAGCTTTGTTCATCCCTAATTTCTGAGATGGTTTTTCAGTATTTTTTAAATGATTGTGGCTACCATTCACTGGCAATGATTTCTTTTAAAATATGGGAGTGAGAGTAGCTAGAGAAAATAACCTGGTCTTGCTGTGGTTGTCCTCATTCACAATGTTGTCATAGCCATCCTGCCATAATGGGGACAATTTCCAAGTATAAGCAAAGGAGTTTGTGACTGAAATGTACTCTGGCCAATGTTAAACATTGGCTCCTTGTGTTTGCACTAAAATAGCAAGCTATGTGCTCTAAACACCATACTGATCTTGTGTACACTGCTCCTGTGGCCTTCCATGCCATAAACCAGGGCAACAAGTTCTGAACATGTAGTTTCCCTTGCAGCAAGGCTCTTCCTGGAAACAAAAGGGTATTCTTTAGTTTAGTTCCAAGAGACCTCTGTCTAGGCAGGTCTTTCCCTACTCCTCAGGAAATTCTCTTTCCTTCCTGCTTCTCCTCCCAAATCAGAAGTGACTAAGGAAACTTAAAGTGAATGTATAGTTATCTGAAGAAGGCAAGAAGAAGGGGTCTGAGTGCCTAGATCGTTCCTTTAATTACCCACCCCAAGTGTTAGAGCAGCAATCCAGTGCTTGCCTTGGACAGTATTGTGTCTACTTCTTTAGTCCCTTCTGTATTCTGGATGGATATGCTCCAAAACCCCTCAGATTTGGTTCTCAATAGATTAAAAAACACACACAACATGCTTCCTGGACAGAGTGACTCAGTTAGTTAAGCGTCATCCTGTACACCAAAAGGTTGCCAGTTTTATTCCCTATCAGGGCACATACCTGGGTTTTGTGTTTGATCCCTGATCAGGGCACATTCGGAAGGCAACTGATTGATGTTTCCCGCTAACATTCTCTCTCTCTCTCTCTCTCTCTCTCTCTCTCTCTCTCTCTCTCTCTCTCTCTTTCCCTCCCTCTCTCTCTCACTCTCAGAAAGTCCTAGGGTGAGGATTAAAAAAGAACTACATGTCCTCCTTGGACAAGGGAACAAGGTGGCCAATGTCCCCAAAATGAGCTCTAGCACACTGGTGAGAATGTTTACAAAGACCAGCTCATCTCAGAAACATCTATGCCAAAAGACTTCCCCGGACAGATGCACTAGGATGGTGGGGTTTGAATAGCCTCCTCCACCATCTAGTTTGCTATGGAAATAAAAGACATTGGAGAGTTCTTAAAAAACAACAACATTGGAACTTTTGAAACTTTTGACCACATGGGGCCACTTGGATGTCCAAGGCCAACCTCCTCACTCATGCATTGCCCTCATTGCATTAAGGGATTTAGCCCTTAGGCTTGGGCTGATTTTCTAAGTAAATGATCAGTGCTTTGAAGCTTATCTGGGATGGAAGAGAGGTTTGAGTCCTGTATTTTGGGACCTGGAATCTAGACAGAATAAAGACTCAGCCATTGATATGCCAGAAGTGATCTGAGACCTCTTGTGTATCAGTGGAGCCTTACAATTGCTGTTTTTCCTGGGTCTTTCTCCTGGTATGGAACTTCAAAGTTGTCACAATTTTGCCTCTGTCCTAAGAAGGGAACACCATATGTAGCCTTGTCTATTGTTCGATGATTTTATGCAGGTTTTCCTCTCCCTTACAGGTGTGACCACCTGAAACAAGGATACTGAATTGATTCCTCATGCCTACATTTTGTGTAGAGAGGCATCTCCAACAGGTTTTCTGGTTGTTGGAGGCCCAGACCCAGTCTAGTGCTGTTAATACTCAGTGAATTGTCCTTAATCATCCCTAAAGGCTTTGACTTTGGACTAAGACAACACAGGTAACTTCTTTAAAATGAATTCCAATTTTATTCCTCCTCTGGCTAGCCACACAGTGGCCAACTCATGTGTGTTGGGAGGAAAATGCATTTCTAAATGCACAGAACACTGACTCCAGTGGGCAATCTACTATGGTCTGGGACTGTCAGCAGCTTCTCCTAGCCCCTTCTGTTGTTGTTGTTTTGTTTTGTTTTGTTTGTTTGTTTGTTTTTCCAGAGACTAGAAGGCTCTCTCTCCATCACCTGTATTTCAGTATACCTGGTTAAAGAATTTTGCCCTTCCTATATCTTTAGGAAAAGGTGACTTCCTCCTCTGTCTCCCTCACCCTGGTCCCAGAGCTTTTCTCCATCCCCAAAGATCTAGTGTGACCTTTACACCAGCCTCTCAGTGTTAATGTTGCTTCCTACTTGTTTCCTTTTAAGGATCTATGCGGACTTCCAACTTTGGCCTAGGTGTGTGACATTGGTTATCATATGACAAGACTCCTGAAGCCCAGTTCTAACTGCCTAATTTTTAATCTCTTAGTTTATAGGCTTCAACATGTTTTGGAATCAGAGGCAATCTTGTCTTACCTTGGATGCCTGGGGCTAGGAGAGTATAGAATTCCCTTTGGAAATTAAGGCATTTTCCCGCTCCTAATTAAAAACACAGGCTACTTTGGTGAAGTCAGATGACACAACAGAAGTCAGAGCAAACACTTTATAAACTAAGGCAAAAACTTACAAACATTGAAAATTCTTATCTCTGGGTTAGTAACTCCAGAAAATCAATGGCTTTGTGCTACCCTCTACCTCCCCTGTGCATCTCTTTGTCTTTTCTTTCTCTCTCTAGTTTACTATTTTTGCTTTTAGTTTTTTACTCTATTTCACTCTCTCTTTCCATAGTACACACATCCATCTTTGGCCTCTGCAATTCTTTTGTCTCTCTTTTGTTCTCTCAGAACCTTTTTATTTTTTCCTTCCTCCTTGTCTAGGCTTTGGGCATATGCCTCTTTTTAGCCCTGGGATTTTGCCTTGGTGATGAGAATTATTTGCATACTCAGCCAGCCCTGATTTTATCCCAGTCTAGTCAGAAATACATTTGGTGGGAGTAATCCAAACCTGGCCCTTTCTTTTTCTTCATTTTCAGTTGTAATTCCCTGAGGCAGATCCACACAAGCAGTTTCCTTATAACTCATGGATCTTTTGGTCTTTGCCATCAAGCACTGTACAGAATACTTTGTGGTTCCTTTTTAGTCTGCCATTTTGTGGAGCAGTGAAGTGTGCTCAGAGAAATAATCAACTGAACAGAAAAATCCACCCATGGATTCCTATCAGCTAAATACTATTAATTGATTTTATTTACTTTGCTTATAGTTTGAAAAGCTGCAATATAATATAATGAGAGACCACCAGTAATAATTTCTCCTGTCATTTGGTGGGGAGCAATTTGTTTAAAGTTTTACCAATACACATTAAACTAATGTGAAGTTTTAGAAATATACATTAAGCTCTCTTTAATAACCTTATGTTTTGGGCTTGCCAACTGTTGAATTATCTTAGTTAAACTTATAGGCAGTTGGGGGTGGTTTAAATGAGAAGGATATTTAACAAATTTATACTGTGAAAAGAAACACTCACTTAATTGAAATGTATTTTTCCTTCTGTTACTAAATTCACCTAAACATTTACTGTTGACACCAACTGTTCGTGATCCTGTTCAGGCAGTCCATATAAAAGTAATTAATAAACCTAAAGAGCCAACTTGTAAGTGCTAATTTATTCAACAAGGTGCACCTCCCTTGGGAATGTCACTGCTTGACAATACCATACGGAGTGCCCTTTCCAATGCTATTTCTTTATAAGTTCACTTAACAGGATTTGAGCAAGTAAGAGTTTCTACTAAAATGTCTTCAATATATGGTCCTATAATATATAGCAGCTTGAAGACAATGACCTCTTATGACTTGTATACAACAAACGCATGTTTTGATTGAATTTTGCATTTCTCACGTGTGGTAAGTTCTTTAAAACACTTTAGGTCACCTTTTTGTGCCGTTAAACTTGTACAGAAAATGTTTTTATGGCCATTTTCAAAGGGAGAAAGTTTAAAATGGAAACAGCCCACCCTTTCTGCCCTATAGCTGTAGTTAGAACTCAGTAACTGTAGCAAAACAGCTGTAATTGGTGGTTGTAGTGTTAAAGGTGTTAGCTTGCTAGTGACTAGCTTTGGAGAGTAAATGCATGGTATTGTACATCGCATTTATTAAATAATTCATTTTAACCTCTGAAAAGAATATATTCTTCCCTGTGGTCTCTCCTTCCCTTGCTCTCTCCCTCTCCCTGCTCACAGGTGTCTTGCAGTTGTAAATAACTGATTTGGGGGCTAATAATTTTTGCCAAGTAAACTCAGAAAAGAACAAACAAACCAAAAAGGGGAAAAGGGGCATTTCTCAAAGTCTCTCAACACTTAGTTATTGACCATTTCTCAAAGAATGGCATTGTGATCAAAGATTCAACTCCCTGTTGGGAGTGGCATTGGCCATTTGATTAGCAGAACTAAATAGTTCTCAGAATCACATATAACCAGATGGCAGTGGACAATGATGTCCTTTATTCCAGCTAATGTTTTGAGGTATTTGGATACTTCAGAAGATTCTGCTTGACCAATGAAGGATAATTATTTTTAAAAAAGAAAAAAAAAAAGAGAAAGACAACAGATATTTAGGAAATTTTAGCTGCCCCTTTAGAATAGTTATAGCCATGAAAGACAAAGACATGGGTTTATATGCATTGCTCTTGGTTCCCCAGGCAATGCCTAGCCTGCTCTTAGACTATGATTCAAAAACAGTGTTCCAAGAAGGCATTCTCCTTTTTGGTTTGCCACTCCTACTTGGACTGGTAGGTTTGGTGAGGCCCATGTAAAGCAGCTGGAGCAGACCCTTTTCATCTCCTGTGCCTGTTAATCTCCCTCTTCCTCCTTCCTCAATTTGACGAAGGCTTTCTTTGGTCAGAGGATTTCAAAATCTAGAGAAGTTCCCCATGTGTGTAGCGTGTTGTGAACTGTGAATGCTGCGATTCACGGCATTCAATATCAGGCAGCCAAAGAGCTGCTCTTGCAATCATTTTGGCTCTCAAGCTTTGTTCTTCATCTCATTCTCATTTCTGTGTACATTTGCAAGATGTGTGTAATGTCATTTTCCAAAAATAAAATTTGATTTCAATATTTCTGGCTGACATTCTCTTTTTTAAAAGCATTGAACCAATGATCATATAACCACAAAATGTCTAAGCTGGCAGAAAACGTAGACATTATTTTATCCAACCCTTAATTTTATAGATGAGGAAGCTGAGGATCAGTGTATGATGGAAACACCATAATTAACAGCATAGCACATTTGCAACAAATAAGATCTTGGATCTCCCTTCCAGAGTTGAGCAGAAATCTAATGATCTCTTAATATGTATAAGATGCTTTGGCCAAGATCAGTCTGTGCCTTCAGAATAGGTGGTCACTTCTAGTACTGTGTTTTCAGAGGCCGAAGAAAGACTCCAAGTAGGTTTCTCAAAAATACGTCTATCTGCTGCCTGCAATTTCTTTGACAGTGTTGCTGTTCTCCCTCCATAGGTTGATGGTACAACCACTTTTTGGGATAGAGAATATCTAAATAAGAATTCATCCTCAGTCATAAGTGACTAATTAAATATTTTTCTTAGATAAGGTTTTACTAATAGAGAGAACACCAGTCACTGGGCTTATGAAGAATTTGATGGAAAAGGAGAGAGGAAAGGGCCCAGAAAAAGGAACCTGAGATCTTGGGAAACTGTTTGACCAGCCTTACAATGAAGACCAATCCACGTGACCTGTGTTTGAAGAAGCAAAGATATCAGTATCCTAATTTCCCCCCGAGGACTGAGATGATTAAGAATGCTTCCTCCATATAGTATTTTATCAACTACCCCCATGACCATCACTCTGGTGGAGACAAAAAAAGTAGATGGAGATGGAACTTCTTAGTGTTCCTAATACAAAGAAAAGCTATATACAACAATTAGGCTCGCCAGGCCAGTCTTTATCCCCACTATCATCAGGACTTCCTCATCACTGATTTCTCATGATGTTACTTTCTCCCACCTTGGTCTATCCTGGTATCCATTGCAAGTGAAATCTTTCTAAAATATTATTTTGATTGTGTCATTCATCTGAGCAGGAACTTATGATAGCTGTCTATTGTCCACCAGATGAAATCCAACTGCTCTTTATTGTTTTCATTAAGATATCTCTGGAGTACTAATTATGTTCCAGGTAATCTTAGGCCTCCAGGAGCTCCAGCTTAGTGAAGACAAACCTGTAAATAAATGCATCAAGTGCAAAGGAGCAAGTGCTATGGGAACACCAATGTTGGGTCAATTAATGTCCCAGGATGACGAAGGGCAGAAAAACTTCACAGAACTGGCAGTGTTTGGGAAAAAATAAGGATTTTCCAGGTGGGCAATGAACATTCTAAGCAGATAGAATAGCATGGGAAATTGCAGAAAAAGCAAGGGTCTCTCTGAGAACTGAAAATTACCTGAGGTGGCAAGGTTATAGGCCCAGTACATAGAATTCTGGGAGGGAAATACAAATGCATAGTCTGGAATTATAGTTTGGGGGATTTGACCAGTTCTCTCTCTCAATTTTCCTTCCTTTATTTTCCTTCCTAAGCCCCTTTTGTTTCTCCTCTCCTCCCCACCCTCTATCTTTTTTCTTTTTATGATTTCCTTCTTTAACAGTTGCTAATGAAAGCCTCCTACACTCCAGGCCCTCTGCTAAGGACCTAGGGATAGAGATATAAAGCTTTCTGCCTTCAGTGTGCTCACACTGAAGAGCAGTGCATTAGCACCATCCTGGAACTTGTCAGAAAGGCAAATCCATGAGTCCTACCCCACATACACTGGACTGGAAACTATGGGAGTGGAACCCAGTGATTCCTGTTTTAATAAGCCCTCCAAAGGATTTTGAAGCCCTCTCTTGTTTGAGAACACCTACTCTTGTGAATTCCACTTCCTTTTCCTGAGTACTCAGTGAGGACCTAAGTAGCATACATAATCTCATGGATCATTTGAATTAGAGTTTGCATCTTGCCCAGACGAACAAAGGCTGAAGAGATTGTCAGTTCTGGTAAGTTCTCTATATATTTAGTTTTCAAAAGAAAGATTACTTTTTCAAGATGAGACAAAACTTGCATAGGTAAATACATACTGAGAATGGATCTTTGAAGCTGTTGCAAATGTCCAGATGGGGACATGAGGAGGCCCTGAATTAAGGCCAGAGCAGTGGCGGTGAAGAGAAAGGATGAGGGTAAGGAGCTGTTGATATAGAAATGACAGCATTTGCCCGGCCGGACGTGGCTCAGTGGTTAAAGCGTCGACCTAGGATCCAGGCAATCAGGGTTCGATTCCCGGTCAGGGCACATGCCCGGGTTGCAGGCTGCAGCCGATCAATGACTCTCTCATCATTGATGTTTCTCTCTCTCTCTCTCCCTCTCCTTTCCTCTCTCTGAAATCAATAAAGATATATTTTTAAAAAAGAAAGAAATGACAGCATTTGATAGACACTGGATGTATGGAAGAAATGTGAAAGAAAGCCCCAACTTGACTTGAGCAATTTAGTCCTACCTTCCCCTGCCCCCAGACATGGTTCTCTGTTCTGCACAGCTCAGTTACCTCCCTCTTATCCACCTCCTCCACTGACTTGAGCCCTGGCTAAGCAATGCTCATTTACACTTCACTCTTGCTGACAGAGTCTACCCTTCTTTCCCTGCCCAGAAAAATACCCTCTCAATGCCCTTCCACATTCTCTCCACCTGTCTAAATCTCAGATGTTGCCAAAAGCTACCAGCAACGGAACTTAAGGCATATTTATAAGAAAAACAAACCCAAACATGAAGAAAAACTGCAACTACCCTGAACTTTCCAGGGCGGTCCTGATCTTAAGTAATTTTTTAAAGTTTTCCAAATAAAGGTGATTTGTTAAATATATAACTAAATGTGATTTTGTTTTCAGACCTTTCTTTAATTTTTTATATAAATACACTTGCAAATTGGAAAACATCCCTTGTCAGGACACACATTTGCACTGAGAGTTTGGAAAATACGATTTCTTTCCCAGAGAATCTTTCCCCAGGTTTTCTTGTTAACTTGTCTGGCTCCCCTCTCCTCAATCCCCTTGTCTGCATGGGAGAGACGCTGCCTCCTCTATCTCTAATCCTTTTTCAGTACTCCAAGAAAGTCTTTCAGATCATCAGATTATATCAAGACTGATTGCTTCAAGGAGACAGTATTGAGTAAGCAGGTAATTTCTCTTTAAACCCTTAAGGTTGCTGATTTTCTCCAATCAAGAAGACTTGGCTTAGGTTGCTGTAAACCCTCTTCCTTTTCCCCTTCCTGCACAGCCCTGGATGATTCTGAAAATACTTCACCGAATTTAGAGGGTTATATCTTGGAGGTCTGCATTATATACCACTATTTACTATTCTCAGTAATGAACTAGTTGCATACAGAATTGCAGAATGTCAAAGGTGAAAGGGCCCTTATGAACCACTTATCCAATGTGTCCCAAACTTCCCCAGGGAGGTGAGTCACTTGAGGTACTTGTTACAAACACAAATTCTGGGATTCCATCCTAGTCCCACTTCATTAGGGTCTCCATGACAGAAGTTGTATGTTTAACAAAAGCCTCAGTTATTCTTTCATTTGGGAGGTTCACAGTGCTTCTCTAAGTTTATTGTGAATAGAATCACCTGGGGATCTTGTTAAAATGCAGATTCCTATTTATGAAGTTTAGTGGGGGAGCAGATTCTGCATTTCTAACAAGCTACCCAGTTAGGCTCCATGCTCCTTATATGTGGACCACATCTTAAGTAACAAAACATTTAATTCAAAACCCTCATTATTCACAAGAAGAGGGAACTGAGGTCCAGGGAAGGAAAGGAAGTTGTCCACATTCACACTCTTGGGTAGAGGCAGAGATGGGCTGGGACTGGGGGCTCCTGACTCCTGGGCTAGTCTTCCTTCCACATGACCAGGTTTCCATACCACCGGCAGGGACTAAAAGTAGCCCAGCTACAATGGTACTGTTTCCAATCAAAGGCTAATTGGAAAAATGATGCTTCTCAGTAATGAATGGGCACACTGGCAGGGAGAAGACAAAGTATGGGGGAAGGGTCAGAATTTATGTCTCATTTTAATTGAAGAAATGAGCCAAGGTCCCCTTTCAAAGAACTGGGGGTGGAGGGTTAAAGTCACACCATGTCCTCCTTCCTCTCCAGAAAAAAACACACCCTAAACTAAACTAAATTAAAATAACCAACCAACCAAACAAAAAACCACCACACAAAGTCCTGGGAAAGTGCTATAATGGATATGCTGCAAGGAGTCGGGATTGCCTGGAGGAGGGGCAGTCTGGCTGCTGGGGTGATGAAGGCTGCTAGATATTGGAGTTAGTATAATAAAGCATTAATGATGAAGAATGAGGTAAGAATTACCCTGTCTAGAATAAATCTTTAGTTTAATGGTCCCCTTCAGGCACAGACTTCACAGAGGGAATGAAACTTGAGCTGAGGCTTACACAACAAATTGCAGTATGTTAAGTAAAGAGGGAAGGGGTGGACAAGGGCATTCCAGCCACAAAGACCAGTATGAACAAAGGCAAAAAGGTATGTATGATCCATGTCTAATGTGTCTGGAAATCAGAAAGACTTCCAGTGAGATGGAAAGGCCTGGAATGCAGGGGAGTGAGTAAAGACCACGTTGTCAAACAGGCAACATGCTACATGCTGGGCACTGTACTAAGTTCTGGGAATAAATAGACATGGCCCTAGATCTCACAGAGTTTCAAGTCTAGCTAAGGTAGACAGTAATTATAACATAGCATGACAAGTGCTGTTACACGAGTAATCATAAAATGGAAGGGAAACCACTGGGACAACTAATTCAGCCTGTGGGGGTGGGGTGGAACCTTCGCAGAGGAAGTGAAATCTTAGCTGAGACTTCAAGATGAATAAAAGTTAGCTGGGGGGAAGAAGAATGCTCCAGGTCAGGGGAAAAATAATATGTGAAGGCCTTGGAAAAAAGTACCATTTTGTTGGAACAACTGAAAGAAGTTCAAATATGGCTGAGGTGTGGAGGGTGATGGTGGAGAGGTGTTGAGAGATGACACCAGTGAGGGAGACAGAGGCCATATTATGTAGGGCCTGTAAGCCACATGAAAGAGTCTGAACTTCCCCCGTGAAGAGCACCCAAGGAGTCATTAATTTTAAGCAAGAGAGTGAGAGGAGCAGATCAAAGTTGTAGATAGACCACTCCTGCTGCTGCTGTGTGGACACTGTACTAGAGGGACCCATGAGCAGGAGACAAGGAGAGCATTGGCTGGGAGGCAGTGTCATGATCCAGGTGAGGTGAGAACTGATAACCTTTTGTACAAAGGCAGTGGCAGTGCAGACGCAAAGGAAGTGAAATATTGGAGAGACCTTTAAGAGGTGGAATCTACAGAACTTGGTGAAAGATTAAATTTGTGGAAAGATGGGAGAGAAAAGGTTTTAGCTCTAGCTGGAGGAAAGTGAGTCAGAGGATAGAAGTAACTCCAGGCCAGGAAGAACTAAAGGCCACTGAAAGATTTCACCAAGTGAGACATGTTTAGGGGCCTCCTGGTGGGCAGTGGTAGGATTTCACAGAACCTGGGCTTCTTGAGGCACAGGGATACCAAAGGCAAGGGGTGAATGAGGGTCTTCTGTTCCCATCCCTCAGTGCTGTACAGCCTCTGAGTGGAATGGACCATGGTCCAGCATGGTGATTTCTTCTGGCTGAAGAGTCTGGGCCCAATGGGATGAACCTCCAACTGCATAGTTCTACTGTGGTGTTTCAGACACTGATCTCAGCACCACATGTGCTTTATCCTGAACAAGGCTTGTCAAAACCTAGCAGGGTAGGTTGTACTATATTCATGTTTACAGATAGGAAACTGGGGCTCATAGAGGTGAAGTGACCTGTCAATAGTCACACAGCCAGGAAGTGATGGTCTGATGGTCTTTCCATTTGACCAACTTGCTCCTCACAGAAATTTTGATACACCACAGGAGCTCCACACTCTGTCCCACCACTATGGCTACCATAAAAGGAGAGTTTATCGTAGCAGAGTAAGTGGCAGGTACACTCACCTCCTCCTAGGACCAAACTGGAATTACAATTAAATTATTCAATGTGAATCACCAACAGAAGACTAGCTGAAGAGAAATCTTATAACAAGGGATTTATAGAAGAAGCCACATTGAGACTGGTACAAAGGATGAAGATGCAAAAAGGGCTGGCCTCACTCCCACAGACTATGGCTGAAATTCCAGAAGGATATCTCAGCTGTAGGGGTTCCCTCTGAGAAGCATGGGGTCTCAACCTGCAGCTGGGTTCCATAGCCCAGGGCACCAGAGCCAGGAAGACATGTCCATATCACATCCTGCTGTGAAAAGGAGTGAAGAGTCTGTTAGAGAGAGTCAGGAATCTGCTAGAGACACAAGCACCCTCTTAAAAAGCCACTGCACAAAATCTCATTTGCAGCCATTCACCCCAGGCTCCAGAGGAGAGAGCTGAGCAGACTAGGTCGCATGAGAATAGACTGGGGTTTGTGGCTCTGGGAAGAGGGCTAAAGGGATAGCTGCCAGGATCTCTGAGCTGAGTTCTGCACCCACATAGCACATGCCATCTTTCTTGGGTGAAGCACTCATATCCATACAGCATCAGCCTGGGGCAATGCAATAGCCCCATCTTCTGTACTCCCTGCCACACCACCCTGCAGAGGAGGGTGCCCTGTTGAGGAGTCAGTCACATGTGCCCTGTTGAGGAGTCAGTCACATGGGCCAGGGTGTAGAGGTCTGGGCAGACTCAGGGAGTGTCAGTGACTGAGTTGTGTGGCTTGGGGCAAGAGCCATTCTCACCCCCTTCCCATGAACCTGACTGGTGCCTACCTTCACAGGAGATCTTCTAGCCCCACTCTCTGGGCTCCCAGCAGTTGCACCTTACCAACTCCTGGTGGTTCTACCCTGCCAAACTCTGGACAGGATCTGGGACAGACTGAATTGTGTGGTTCTGGGGTGTATGTCACTCCCCACACCTTCTCCAAAGTTTAACTTGCACCTCTCTCTCAAGGCAGATCCACTAGCCCCACCCTCCCAACTGCCAGTGGCCCCGCCTTGCTGAAATCGAGCTCTGGGCAGAATCTGGGACAGACTGAGTTGTGTGGTTCTAAGGACAGGGTCCTTTTTTCCCTTGCATGTCCAACAGTTGCAGAACCCTCCTTTCACACAGCCAAATCTTAGTCTGTTTGGGCCTGATAAACACTGCTGGCCTCACCCTGACAACTATAGCAGATCTGGTTGTCTGCTATAGAAACAAACACAAAAAGGAAGCCAAATAAAAGAACAAGGGCCCTAGCTCATTTGGCTCAGTGGTTAGAGCATTGGCCCAAGGACTGAAGGGTTTCAGATTTGATTCCAGTCAAGGGCACATACCTCAGTTGCAGGCTTGATCCCCCGCCCCAGTCTGGATACATGTGGGAGGAAACCAATTGATGTGTCTCACATTGATGTTTCTCTCTCTTTCTCTCCCTACTTTCCACTCTCTCTGAAAAACAATGGAAAAAATATCCTCAGGTGAGGATTAAAAGATATATAATAACAAAAGAAATCTCCAGAAAAAGAGCTAAATGAAAGGAAAGGCAAGGAGGGTAAGCAAGTTACCAGGTATAGAGTTCAGAAAAAGTTATAGAGATGCTCAAAGAACTTAGTGAGAACTATAAGAAACGTAGTGAGAACTCCAACAGCATGAAAAAGGAAACAGAAAAAAGTCAGAAATGAAGAATACCATATCTAAAAAACACCTAAACAGAGCAGCAAAAAGAAAAAAATTAAAAAGAATGAACATAGTTGAATGGACCTTTGGGACAACATAATGCAAAACAATATTCACCTAATTAGGATACTGGAAGGAGAAGAGAGAGAGAAAGTGATTGAGAACCTTTTTAAAGAAATGACAGAAAACTTCAGCAAGTTGGCAAAGAAATAACACACAATTCCAGGATGCACCAAGAGTCCCAAATAAGATGAACCCAAAGAGGCCCACACTAAGATACATCATAATTAAAATGACAAAGTTTAAAGACAAAGAGAGAATCTTAAAAGCAGCAAGAGAAATACAATTAGTTACACACAAGGGAGCTCCCATAAGACTGACAGCAAATTTCTCAACAAAGACATTTTAGGCCAGAAAGGATTGGCATGAAATATTCAAAGTGATGAAGGAAAGACCTAAAACTAAGACTATTTTGCCCAGCTAGGCTATCATTTAATATTGAAGGAGAAATAAAAAACTTCAGAGAAAAGAAAAAGTCTAGAGGACTATGTTACCATCAAACCAGTATTACAAGAAATGTTAAAGGGCACCCTAAATGAAGAAGTAGGGGGAAGAGGAAGAGGAGGAAAGAGAAGAAGAAGAAGAAGAAGAAGAAGAAGAAGAAGAAGAAGAAGAAGAAGAAGAAGAAGAAGAAGAAGAAGAAGAAAAGGAGGAGGAAGAAGAAGAAAGAAGGAGAAGAAAGAGGAGGAAGAAGAAAGGAGAAGAAAGAGGAGGAAGAAGAAGGAAGAAGAAAAAGACAAGCAACAACAAAAACAGAAGAGCATAGTTAAAAGAATAAAATGGCAATAAATACATACCTACCAATAATTACTTTAAATGTAAATGGCTTAAATGCTCCAGTCAAAAGTCATAAGGCAGATGAATGGATAAAAAAACAAGACCCATATAGATGCTGCCTACAAGACCTACCTCAGAATGAAAAATATACACAGACTAAAAGGAGGGAAAATGAAATTTCAAGCAAATGGTATGGGGAAAAAAAACACCCTAGGGTAACAACACTTATATCTGACAAAACAGAGTTTAAAACATAAGCTATAGTAAGAGACAGAGAAGAGGACTGCATAAGGATAAAACGAGCAATCCAACAAGAGGATATAACCCTTCTAAACACTTATGCATCCAACACAGGAGCACCTAAATATATAAAGCATATCCTGATGGAACAGTCATGGTAGGGGATTTTAACACTCCATTGACATCAATGGATAGATCTTCCAGACAGAAAATCAACAGAAAAGAGTGACCTTAAGTGACACATTAGGTCAGATGCATTAATTGGTATCTTCAGAGCATTTCACCCTAAAGCAGCAGAATATACATTCTTTACAAGTGTACATGGAATATTCTCTACGATGAACCATATATTAGGACACAAAACAAGACAATAAATTTAAGAAAATTGAAATCATATCAAGCATCTTTCCTGATCATAATGGCATAAAACTAGAAATCTATTACCAAAAAAACTGAAAAATACATAAAGAACTGGAGGCTAAAAAACATGTTACTAAACAATTACTGGGTTAAGAATTAGATCAAGGAAGAAATCAAAAGATACCTTGAAACAAATGAAAATGAGAACACAACAACCTAAAATCTATGGGACACAGGGAAAGCAGTCTTAAGAGGGAAATTCATAGCATTACAGGCCTAACTCAAGAAACAAGGAAAATATCAAATAAAAAAATCAAACTTCAACTGGGAAATGCCTGGCCAGGCATGGCTCAGCGGTTGAGTGTCAACCTAGGATCCAGGAGACCACAGTTCAATTCCCGGTCAGGGCACATACCTGGGTTGCAGGCTCAATCCCCAGTTGGGGACATGCAGGAGGCAGCCAATCAATGACGACTCTCTCATCATTGATGTTCCTATCTCTCTCTCTTCCTCTCCCTTCCTCTCTCTGAAATCATAAAGATATATTTAAAATAAATAAACAAACAAACAAACTGGGGAGAAAAACAACAAAGCCCAGATTGAGTAGAAGAAAGGAAATTATCATGATCAGAGCAGAAATAAACAAATTAGAGTCTTAAAAAAAATACAAAAGATCAATGAAACCAAAAGCTGGTTCTTTGAAAAGATATACAAGATTGGCAAACCTTTAACCAGACTCACAAGAAAAAAGACAGGACCAAAATAAATAAAATCAGAAATGTAAGAGGAGACATAACAACTGACACCAAAGGAATACAAAAGATTGTATGAAAATATTTCAAAAGAAGATATACTAAAAAAAAATGAACAATCTGTATGAGATGGGTACATTCTTAGAAATATATAATCTTCTAAAACTAAATCAGGAATAATAAAAAAATCTGAATAGACATTAAAACTAGTGAAATTGAAGCAATAATCATAAAACTCCCAACAAACAAAAGTCCTGAACCTGATGGCTTCATAGGTGAACTTTACCAAACATTCAAAGAAGAGCTAACATCTAACCTTCTCAAACTATCCCAATAAATCCAAGAGGAGGTAAGACTCCCAAGCTCATTTTATGAGGCCAGCATTAAGCTAATTTAGAAACCAGATAAAAACACTATAACAAAAGGAAGTTATAGGCCCATCTTCTTGATGAACATAGATGCTAAAATCCTCAACAAAATATTAGGAAACTGGATCCAGCAATACATTAAAAAGATCACACACCATTGTCAAGTGGGATTTATTCTGGTGATGCAAAGCAGGTACAATATCAATGAATCAATAAATATGATATGCCACATAAACAAAATGAAGGATGAAAATAACATAATCATACCAATAGATGCAGAAAAGGTATTTGATAAAATCCAGCACCCAATTATGATAAAAACTTTCAGTAAGTGGGACTACAAGGAACATACCCCAACATAATAAAGGCCATATATGACAAACCCACAGCCAACATCTTGCTAAATGGGCAAAAACTTCAAACATTTCTTTTAAGACCAGGAACAAGGGAGGGATAACCACTTTCGTTACTCTTATTCAACATAGTACTGGAAGTTCTAGCCATAACCATCAAACTAGAAGAAGAAATAAAAGGCATCTAAATTGGAAAGGAAGAAGTCAAACTGTCATTATTTGCAGATGACATGATATTATATATAGAAAACTCTAAAGATTCCACCAAAAACTATTATAGCTGATAAATGGGTTTAGTAAAGTAGTAGGATACAAAATAAATATAAAAAAATCAGTTGCATTTTTATACATCAATAATGAACTATCAGAAAGGGAAACTAAGAAAACAATCCCATTTAAAATTGCACCAAAAAAGAATAAACTACCTAAGAATAAATTTAACCAAGGACGTAAAAGACCTGTACTTAGAAAATTATAAGACACTGAAGAAAGAAATTAAAGAAGATACAAATAAGTGGAAACATATACCGTGTTCATGGATAGGAAGAAATAACATCATTAAAATGTCCATACAACCCAAAGCAATCTATATATTCTATGAAATTCCTATTAAGATACCAATGGTGCCTTTCACAGAACTAGAACAAGTATTCAAAAAATTTATATGGAACCACAAAGACCCCAATAGCCCCAGCAATCTTGAGAAAAAAGAACAGGGTTGAAAGAATAATGACACATGATATCAAAGTGTAGTACAAGGCCATAGTAACCAAAATAGCATGGTACTGACATAAAAACAGACACATAGATTAATGTAACAGAACAGAGGGCCCAGAAATAAACCCACGACTTCACAGTCAATTAATATTTGACAAGGGAAGCAAGAACATACAATGGGGTATAGATAGTCTATCCAATAAATGGTGTTGGAAAAATTGGATGGATACATGCAAAAAAAAAATGAAACAAGACTACCTTCTTACACTATACACAAGAAAAAACTCAATATAAACTAAAAACTTAAATGTTAGACTGAAAGCCATAAAAATTCCAGTAGAACCACAAAGGCAATAGTATCTCAGGCATTTCTTGTAGGAATATTTTTTCTGATATGTGTCCCTGGGCAAGGGAAACAAAAGAAAAAATAAACGAGTGGGACTACATCAAAATAAAAAGCTTTTACACAGCAAAAGAAACCATCAACAAAATGAAAAATGAACCCACTGACTGGAAGAACATATTCAACAATGATACATCTGATAAGGGGTTAATATCCAAAATTTATAAAAAACTTATAAAACTCAACACCAAAAACGCCCAAACAATCCAATTAAAAAATGGGCAAAGGATCTGAATAGATCCTTCTCCAAAGAAGACTTAGATGGCCAATAGAAGTATGAAAGATGCTCAATGTCAGAAATCATCAGAGAAGTGCAAATTAAAACCACAATGTGATATTAGCTCACACCTGTCAGAATGACTATCATCAATAGACCAACAAAAAACAAGTGTTGGTGAGGATGTGGAATAAAGGGAACCCTTGTGCACTGTTGATGAGAATGCAGACTGGTACAGCCACTGTGGAAAACAGTGTGGAGTTACCTCAAAACATTAAAAATGGAACTGCCTTATGACCCAGCAATTCTAAGTCTGGGAATATATTCAAAGAAACCCAAAACTCTAATTTGAAAGAATATATGCATCCCTATGTTCATTGCAGCATTGTTTACAATAGCCAAGATCTGAAAAGAGCCTAAGTGTCCATTAGTAGATCAGCAAATTAAAAAAGCTGTGGTACGTTTCCTCAGTGGAATACTACTTTGCTATAAAGAGAAGGAAATCTTACCTTTTGTGACAGCCTGGATAGACCTGAAGATTATTATGCTAAGTGAAATAAGCCAGTCAGAGAAAGACAAATAACATATGATCTCATTTATATGTGGAATCTAATGAACAACATAAACAGATAAAATATAAACAGAGGCATGGATACATGGAACAGACTGACAGCTGTCAGAGGGGAGGGGAATGGAGGGACTGGATGAAAGAATATGAAGGGATTAGCCAAATAACATATATCCATAACCCATAGACACAGACAACAGTGTGGTGATGGTCAGAGGGAAGGGGAGGCTGGGTGGAGTTTGGCAAAGGCTGGGAAAATGGTCACATCTGTAATAGTGTTAACAATAAAAACAAAATTTAAAAAAAGTTGTGGTATATTTACATAATGGAATACTACTCGGCCATAAAAAAGAAGGAAATCTTACCCTTTGCAACTGCCTGGATCAACCTGGAGAGTATTATGCTAAGTGAAATAAGCTAACCAGAGAAAGACAAGTTCCATTTGATTTCACTTATATGTGAAATCTAATGAACAAAATAAACTGACAAACAAAATAGAAACAGACTCATAGATACAGAGATTCCATTGACGGGTGTCAGAGGGGAGGAGGATGGGTGAAAAAGTGAAGAAATTAAGCAATCCCCCCCCAAAAACCCCTCATAGACACAGATAGCAGTATGGTGATTGCCTGAGGGAAAGGTGGGTGGGGAGAAGTAGAAGAAAGTAAAGGGGTGATAAATGATAATGGAAGGAGACTTGACTGGGGGTGGTGAACACAAATTACAATATACAGATGATGTATTATAGAACTGTACACTTGAAACATATATAATTTTATTAACCAATGTCACCCCAATAAATTCAATAAATAATTTTTGAAAAGGAAATATAAAAACTAAAAATAAAAGTATGGGAGGAGCATCAAAGGTCAGAATCGATAGAATGAAAAGACAATCTATGGCATGGGAGAAAATATTTGCAAATCATATAACTGATTAAGGGTTAATATCCAGAATTTATAAATAACACCTACAACTCAACAACAACCCAATTAAAAAATGTGTAAAGGACTTGAATAGGTATTTCTGCAAAGAAGATATATAAATGGGCAACAAGCACATAAAGAGATGCTCGACATCACTAATCAACAGGGAAATGCAAATCAAAACCAAAATGGGATACCACTTCTATGGCTACTATAAAAAAAGAAAAGAAAAGAACAAGTGTTGACAAGAATGTGGAGAAATTAAAACCTTTGTGTATTGTTAATAGGGATATGAAATGGTATGGTTTCTATGTTAACCAGTATGGTGGTTCCTCAAAAAATTAAAAATAGACTTACAATATAATTCATCAATACCACTTACAGATATACATCCAAAATAATTGAAAGCAGGATCTCATTAAGATTATTTGCACACCTGTGTTCATAGCAGCATTACTCATGATAGCCAAAATGTGGAAACAGACAAATGAATAAACAAAAGGTGGTATATAACTAGAATGAAATAAAAGGGGAAAACATTCTGACACATGCTACATATGGATAAACCTGGAGGACATTATGGTAAGTGAAAGAAGGCAGTCATAAAGAGGCACATACTGTGTAATTCCACTTATATGAGATATCTAAAGTAGTCAAATTGATAGAAGCAGAAAGTAGCATGGTGGTTACCAGTGGCTGGGGGTAGGGGAAAAGTAGAGTTGTTTAGTGGGTATAGAGTTTCAGTCATGCAAAATAAAATAAAGTTCTGGAGCCCTGGCTGGTGTGGCTCAGTTATTGGGTGTTGTCCCATACATTGACATGTTGCTGGTTCAATTCCAGGTCAGGGCATATGCCTGGTTATGGGCTCAATCCTTGGTGGGGAGAGTGCAGGAGGCAGCAGATCAATGTTCCACTCTCACATCGATGTTTCTTTCTCTCTCCCTCTCCCTCTCTCTCTAAAAAAAATCAATAAAAATATAGTTTTTAAAAAAGTTCTAGAGATCTGTTTCATACCAATGTGAATATACTTAACACTACTGAACTATATACTTTAAATTGATTAAGATGGTAAATATTATGTTATGTTATGTCTATTTTATCACAATTGTAATGAAAAAAATTTAGCCCTGCCGGGCGTGGCTCAGCTGTTGAGCGTCGACCTAGGATCCAGGGGATCTGGGTTCGATTCCCGGTCAGGGCACATGCCCGGGTTGCGGGCTCGATCAATGACTCTCTCATCATTGATGTTTCTGTCTCTCTTTCTCCCTTTCCTGTTCTCTCTCTGAAATCAATAAAGATTTTTTTTTTTTTTTTAAAGGCATAAAAACAATTGTAAGGAAAAAAATTTAAATGTGAACTGGGTTCAATATTTCTGGGAATTTCTTCTCTCTCCAGAAACTTCAGCCTCCACCATCCCTTAAGTTTTTCTGAGCTCTCCTCCTAAGCCTCCACCAGAAAACTTCTTCAGACAATGGGAAGAGTGGGAATGATTCTCTGACCAGGCCACTTCCAAGCCGCCTCCTTCCCTCCCCAGCTTACAGATTCCTTCCTCTTTTTCTTATAGTCAATGTATATTCTCACCCTGTTTCCAGTGTGTTCATGGAATGTGCATTCTCAGAGGTACTGGATAAAAGCCGTTGAGAGGGAGAAAGGTGTAGACAGCTTGTTCTAGCTGCATAAGTTATAAGGAGCTCTGCTCTTGTCCAGCAATAGCATAGCTTTGTAGATTTCAGGCAAGCCTATGTTTCCTCTGAAACGTTCTTTCACTGCAGGTACAAAAACACAGTAAACCACAATCCAAAAAAAACCTGTCCACCTATGAATGGCACTTTGTAAGCCAGTTAATGTATAACACTTTAGAAAGCTGGGCAGGGAGCATGTTTGCTTTTCTAACAAGAACCACATCAGGGGTGTCAGATGCCAATAATCCCAGGATTCTGTGGTCATAGGCTTTGAATCTGCAGCCAAACCTTGGCATCCAGACATGGAGACCAGTGATTTCCAACCTTTTCACCACCAAGGATCCCTTTTATTACTTTTCCCCCTATGGGCCCCATGTTTGGAAAGATTTTTATCTAACAGAGCTACATTTATTATGGAATAATTCATTTCCCCAATTTTTTACTCACTCAGAGCTTCTGATCTGCATGAGATAACCACACCAAGCTAATATACATTTTGTCAAAGGCAAAAAAATCTCGATATTGTACTTAAATCTCTGTGTCTTTGTCTTGGCTGAATGTACAATTTTTATTCAACTTTTTTAAATTAAAAAATAGCTTAAGGGCACCAGTTACTACCTTTAAAGATTGAGATCTACCAGGACAAGTTAATGGGGGAAAATTAACGGGATGACTATCAGCTTAAAATGTTCTGAATCCCATGAACCACAAGTAGAACAGAATCTGTCCATCAGGAAGCCTCCCTGCTTTATTTCCTTCATGTTTCAATAGCTTAAGTTTTTTCCCCATGAAAAATGAAAGAGATTATTCCCAAAAGAAAGATAACAAATGTTTAGCAAGGCCCCTACTTAGCTGTTTGTTACTGTGACAGGACAAGTCTCAGACACAAAAATCTGCCTCCCCCCAGGCCCTTTTCACCAGTTCTAAGGTATGCTCCCTCAAGGACCTTTGGTCAGTGGGTGTCTTAAGGCCTCATCTAAACCAAACGTCCCTTACCACACTGAATACAAATGGAAATGTCTACGTGTCTGTCTACACTACTATACCGGACTCCTCTTGAGGTCAAGGACCTTGTCTTGTTTTTCTCTGTATCTCTATATCTCCACCAACCAGTTCAGTGCAATGCCTGACAGTCAGCAACATGCGTGCTAGGCTGCACGAACAGCTGAACTCCTGGAAATGGAGGCTAGAATTTGAGCTCTATAAGGTCAGACACTGTGCCTTATTCATTTCTGTGTTCCCAGAGCCTGGCATAGTGAATGTCACAGTGTGGTCATTCAATACATGTCTGAGTGAATGGATGAATCATTGGATTCCATAATGCAAGACCTGGTTCCCTGAGGCTGGAAACCCAGTGATGACCCATAGACAAGTTCTACAGGTACCCAGATCAGGAGTGATAGGTAGAACACCCTCCTCCTCATTTATTTTTGTAACTCATCAACCAGTGATGCCTCATCTCTGGCTAATTCTTGACTACCACACTCTCTTCTGGAAGATTCAGTATAGCTCCTTCCTCTCCCTTCTCTTCCTCCTACCTTATCACCCTCCCACCTTGCCATTGATTGCATATTAAAACCCACATGGACTAGTCCAATAAAAGCACATGGTTCAGAGCCGTGGAACCCCATTTTGGAAAGGGCATTGACCCCTGCTATAAAAGAATCTCAGAAAGGACAAAGAATGAATGCAGCCTAGACATGTCTCTCCCTGTGGTGTCACTGGGTGTAATTTAAGCAGAGGCATTTCTGCAGTTGTTACACCCAGGCAAGTGTGGGGAATGAAACAGTTGTCTGTGACTGATTTAAACTGTGGTTTTTGACAACTGTGCCCTGGATTGAAGTGTCCCATCTGTTAAATTTAGTGTCCAAGGGAGTTGTGAACATGAGCTCTAACAGCAGCAGCTTCAGTTCTGTGAGGTCCTTGACAACTCAGAAAGTTTCTATCCCCAAACAATGTTGGGCATTTTCTCTGCATCTAGGGTTGTTTAATTAATACAGTTATTTGGGCAGGATACTGGAATGTAGGAACAAAGTGGGCAGACTGTGCAGGGGGAAGTAAGGGTAATGGGGGGAAGGCTTTTTTTCAAGTATTTAAGAAATAACCAGAATTACCCTTGTGGAAAGGTTGCCAAAATGCCCCCTTCTCAAAATCCCACCTCTACCTCATCCTCACCCCATCCCCATCCTCCTCTTCTCTAAACCTGAAAGTCACCTGACAACCCCTGCTTCTAGTAAAGGCATTTTAAGCAACCATTCAAATTTAAATGTTATGAACACCTTATGAACTAGTAACTTTTACTGTGAATTTGTCTATAAGATTTGTGCTAGTAACATGATAGATCCCTGAGAAAAAGTAATATGGTTTGAATGGAGAAAGGAAAAGGAACTAGTAGTGACAGAAAAAGATGCTTCCTAAGGAAAGTGGTCCTTAGTGGGATTTTCCAGTGGTAGAAGGTGAGAGCTCTACATGCAGAAGATAGGATGGAGCTATTAAAATTGAAGGAAAAAAGAGAGCAATACAGGTGAAGAGACCAAAGACACACAATTTTGCCATATGTGAGCCCTTGCTCATCATCTCCATTCCAAAGGAGCTTGATATGAAATAAGTTTCAATTATATTATCCATCTCCAGTGGCAGTCTTCCCAGCTGCCCCAGTCAATTAATCCATGATGGTCTCTACTACTATATTTGGCTAGGCAGGCTCTTGTGTCTACATATATTAGCTTGTGGAACTCACATAAACTCCCAGCTCCTCCAGATTTAGGACCTACCCGGTCTCATCTCCCATTATTTGCCAATATGAACTTTGAAATCCAGCCCTAACAGTTCTCTTCATTGTCCTTCCCTGAAGCCCATCTCCAACACACAGCACATTTTTACTTGACTGGCTCAAGGCCTTAAATTCTACACATCTCTCTGCCCCGTGCCCCAAATGCCTACTTTCTCCTTAAGCACTAATATCTTTCCAGGTCTAGCTCAAGTCTCATAGATTGCACAAAGAAGTTCCTGACAACTCTAAATTTTAAAAAAATGGAAGCAAAAATTAAAAGTGTACAATCCAATGTGGCATGTAGACAATAAAATAGACGACTACAATAAAAGTATGATGAATGGAGTACCTAGGTTCAAATCCTGTTCTGGCTACTTACTAGCTGCATAACTAGCTGCATATAGATAAATGTTGAACATAGTTTTCTCATCTGTAAAATAAAGAAATTAACAGTGTTTACCTTATTGGGGTAATGGTGAAATTCAATGAAATAATGCATGCAAAGCTCTTGGCATAGTGCTGCTCCATTCCACTCCAGGGCCTTGGATGTGATCCCATAGTCAGTGAGGACTGATGGAGGGTTTGTTCCTGATTCTTTAGTCAAGATTCTGTAGGGAAAAGCTTTGACAGAGAAGCAAAGCTTAAGCAGAGTGCCTCTGGATTGGAGAAGAGTGATTGTCTATAGGAGTTTTTGTGAAAAGAAACAGCCTAACTTCCTGGTAGAGGGGAGACTGAAGGAGTTGTTTGGAAATGAACAAAGGCCAAACTGGACAGATAGCAGTATCTCCTCAGCTTCTGGAAAGGGAAGAGAAGGAGAAGGAGAAGTATACTCCACCACCTCCACACACACTCTGTAAGGCACAAACTACAAATATTTTTAGGGTATTCCTCACTGAGGACAGACAGTACTACTCACTTCAAGAAAAGCAAGAAGCTAATTGTTGTGGGCCCTCATGAGAAGACAGTCCCCAGATCACATTTTCTGTTGGACTTTTTCATTATGAAGCCCTTAGTGTCCCCTTTCACTCTCATTGCCCTGGCCACCTCCTCTCAGGAGCAGATGTGTTCAGTCACATGAAAAGTCAGCATTCAGAAGAGCAATTCTAAGTCCAGAACCACAAAAATCTTTACAGAGGCCTGGAGCAAGTACCTTAGATGCCTTCAAAAACTGATCCTCACTGATTAGAAAATAGCTTACATGGTTAGAATTTTAAAGGTAGAAAAGAGTATGTAGTTAAAAATCTTCCTCCCCACCCTTACTCTCCTCCAGCCTGCCCTGAGTGGAAACTAGACTTATGAGATTCTTGTGTATACATTCTGACATATATGTTATTTTTCATATACTAGAAAAGTATATATATATATATATATATATATATATATATATATTCTTTTACCTCTTTTTACACAACAAACAAACAAACAAACATCCTCACTATAAGTATGTGACTTGTTAAGTGTTCTTATTCCTTGGCTACTGACACTCTTCCCATGGTTCTATAGCTTTAAGAAGTTTAATTCTCCAAGTAGGGTTCTAGTTAAATAAGAACAACTATGTTGAGAATCTTTTAGTCAGAGGAATCAGTAACATCACTCACCTTTGAGACTTACAATGCGACCTCTCCCAAGGTCCCTATTCTTGGGCATAGCTACCAAGTGGCATCAAGGCATCAAGAAAAGTCGAATGGTGTAGACCTTTGCCTGACATCTCACAACTAAGCTTCACTTGGGGACAGGAGTTCCAAAGGGGTGAGGCAAAAACCTGTTGCAGCCAGTTCCCTGGCAACCTTCCAGAGGGGGCCTTGTGTAAATTGCCTCACCAATCTTAGAAGTGTTTGTGGGTGCCCCATTCCTGACGGTGTCTATGCTCTTCTGAATGGGGTGTCTCAGGATTAAAAGCCTATAGAGGGGGGGAGGGAAGGGAGAAAAGTTCACAAAAAATGACTCTGGACCCCAAACAGGGGCCCAGTTAACTATGGCAGTATGGCACAGTGGAAGTGGCCAGGCCTTGCCATTAAAAAGCTTGGGTTTGAATCTCAGCTCTGCCACTGAGAGACCCATCTCACTTTTGTGAAAACTAAGTGTGACAATATATGGGAAGCATATCATACATGATAGATGCTCAATCAAAGTTAGCTGAATCAGAAGTGCTAAGGAAGAATTTGCTTCCTGTGCTTGGAATATCAGGTCATTTGGAGGGCAGTGTGCTTGTGTTCACTCTCTAAGCCTGAATTCCCAGGGTCTTCCAGTAGTCCAGAACTCCCATCACTTTTGTAATACTTTTCTACCTGCTTAAAGGAACACAGATTAGGAATGGCCACCAACCTAATCTACTTCTTGCCAGCTTCATTTTGCCAGTGAGCACCCAGGATTTTCCAGCCTGCCTTCTGACTCTATACTCTGACCTCCTCCCTCTCTTGCTCTATATCTGGTCTATGCTATAGGTGTGCAGTCAAGTCAGCAGGGATTTTCCAAGTGCCCAGAACTGTATTTCATAATGAATAGGTCCCAAAGGGCCACTTGGGCCTCAGTCATTTCAGCCAATCCAGACCAGCAAGGAGGGTCTGGAAAGGGGATGCTGGTCTGTATTCTCTAGCTGTTGCAGCTGTGGGGATTTAGCAGAAATGTTAACTGGGTCCAGGACTTGTGCAGTCACACAAGGCCTGGTGCTTAGAGAGGCCCCATGACTGGTTTAATGCTCTCCAGTCACCGTCTTGAAATTCCTTATACATTTTAAACAGGAGGCCCCACATTTCCAGTTTGCACTGGGCCTCACATATTATGTAGCTGTTTCTGACTGAGGCCCATCGTAGTCAGGTCTCTGGGAGCAGGGTTCAATCTCCCAGAAAAGAGCAGAAGTACCTGCAAAGTTATGGCCTTGAATAAAAAGCCCCCAAGCGTGAAATTTGTTCTTTAGAATTTCACACCACACTCCCATTATTTTGCACTCAGTCAGGCTTAGCGACCTGTGTGAACTTTCTCCTTGTGCTCAGAGTCCCACCACCTCTAAGTCTTGACTACAATGTTCAAATCTACCAGACCACTGTAATTCACCTTTCAAAAGTGATTTCTGCCTGAGTAGATTGAATATATTTGATGTATATATAAACCTTCCCAGTACATATAATCTATTTTTTATTGAAATGTTTGAGATAATTATAGATTCTCATGCAGTTATAAGAAATAATACAGAGAGATTCTGTTTGCCCTTTCTTGAATGCTAACATCTTGCAAAACTCTAGTATATCACAACTGCGATATTGATATTGATATTGATACAACTTACCAATATTCTGCAGATTTCTTGTTTTACTTATAATCATCTGTGTGTGCATTTCATTCTATATATTTTTATCATTGAATACATTGATTTATGTATTCTCCACCCCAGTCAAGATACTGAACAGTTCTATCATCTCAAGGATCCTTTGGGGTGTTATCCTATCATAACTGCACCACCTCCCTTTTTCTACCTCCTTTCCCACCCAAAGCAGACACTAATATGTTTTCCATTTCTAAAATTAGCACATCTGGGTTGGTTGCAGGTTTTGGCTATTACAAATATCATCTCTGTTTTTGACCATGTGTTCTTCTCATGAATTTATGTTCTCTTAAATGTGTTAACAAAGCAAGATTTGTCAAGAAAAGTCTTTGAACTTCGTATCGGTCAATGGTTATTTTCAATTTTGAAGCAACACAGTCTAGGAGAAAGCTGGAGGACTTTGGAATTGCTTTTTAAAAAAACAGGTCTTCATTATTTCTTTCTTATGTGGCCTGAGGCTGGTCACTTAACATTTCACCCCACCCTCCACCTAGCATCTCTTTATCTCTGTTAACCAGGAAAAACAATACCTCTGTGCAGAGTTGTTTCTGTAAAGATTAAATGAGATAGCACATGAAAACTCCCAGAACTTTAGAGCTTTCCATAGTTCCTTTTTTCCTTGGCACCAGCTGAGGAGAGGGAATGGTTCTAAATAGTGAAAAGTCAAAATTATAAATTTTTTAAATGAAGTTTTAATATTCCTAAGTATTTACAATAAGGGAAACATAGGAAAATAATGACTATAAAACCAGGACTTAATAATTAGCTTAATAAGACTTCTAAAGAGCTCTAGGAGGGAACTGGGAAAACTTCTTTTAACTAAGTCAAATAAGACTTTGTTTTATCCCCCACTACCTCTCCCAACACTGAAGAGGCTTAATTAGTTTAGCAACTCATTTCTTTCAAGATCTGGCTATAATAAGCTACAGCTTCCTTTAGTCCAATTTTTCAAAAGTCTTAAATTAGTGAAGCCCAGGAGAATGACATTTTACTGGGATTGAAAAAGATTTATTTCCCCTATGTTTAAAATTCTTTGTAATTTTGTTTCCAACTTGCTCCCAAACTTTACTCCCAGGCTCAGTGACAGTTCAGGCTGCCTCCACCCTTTCGTTCTAATTCTATAAGCTTTCCCAGAACTCAAAGAGCTGTTTATAGATGTGTATCTCTGACAAAGAGATGCTATCATTTCCCTCATACCTCCCTTGTTTCTCAAGTTTTGAAATTCCAGAAGACACTCTTATTTGATCTTCTAAGCACTTTTTGTGTGTGTGTGATGGGCCCATCTTAGGGTCTCTTGCTAAGTTGTTACTGACTCCTATTCTAAATGTCTCTGGAATCCATTGCCAAGTATTTGCTGCACATCTACTTGGTGCTTTGCCCTGTGTTTCACACTATGGGGAGTACAAAAGCCAGAGTTGTGGTCTTTAAGGAGTTTACAGATTAAGGAAATCCAAGTACACACATGAAACAGTTGGAGAATCATTAACTAGAACCCTGTGTGATATGATACTGAATCAAAGGGAGATGATTATTTAGAGGTTGCAGATCAATGGGAAAGGAAAAAGACATCATGGAGAGTAAGGTTGGAGAATCAAAGGATACTCGAGGCTTGGATAGATGAAGTGGCAAGAAAGGACAGTCAATAGGGAGATATCTTGAGTAAAAACATGGGGGTAGGGTTGAATCATTTCCTGCACCCATTTTGAATGATCTTTTACTTTGCTCTCAGCCTTTGCTTTGCACTATTTGGCTCCATCCCACCTTGCACTATACTTACTGGTTTGTGAGTTCTGGGTCACCTAAATTCCTGACTGCTTGCCTTACCTTCTGTTTATGGCTTTGCCTACTTTTGCCTAGTACCCAGTGCTCAGTTCTCTGGGGTTGACCCTCAGCTATAATGTATGCTTAAGCCTTGGATGACATCTGTATCCAAAGCATCATCCCCAGACAATCTTTTCCAGCTCTGATTTCCCTACCCCAGCACCAGTCAGAAGTAGTTATGTTCCTGAAAATTTTGTCCAGCCCTGAAAAATAGAACACAAAGACCAGCTAGACCAGCAACACCAGTAGTGGTGAAGCCAATCATGAAAAATGGCTAAAATGACATCTCTTGGTGGAGAAGGGGCTTGGTGACTAAGCAGAAGAGTATAGATTTGATTAGTCACAGATTAGGAACAACTGTAACTATTTCAATTACTAACAACAGAGGTTTCCTTTGACTAATAGCAAGAAACTAGAACCCTTTATTTGACAAAGCAAATGATTTGCTTCCCTTAATTAAAAGAAGTTCTGCTGACAGCCCAGTGAAGCATATTTTTGTTTTAACCAGGCCAACAGGAAAGATGTCCAATTTACCCTCTTCCAAAGTCTTGGTTGAACTACACCCCACACTGGCCCAAGGCTATTTGCTTTGGAATCTGACAGTTCATCCTCTTCTGTGGCTTCTGTTCATATTCTCACTAGCCTTGGGGGACTGTAAAGTCAAAAGAGGCAGGGACTGCAGTTAGCTGGCCCAAACCAGATGGTGCTGCCCCACAGACACAGTATACTGATGTGCAGCAACCCCAACACACACACACACACACACACACACACACACACACACACACACACACACACAGGGTACAGCTGGCTTTTCTTCATAAGAGGACTAGATTTCACAACCTAGGGTCAAAAAATTCCCAAAAAGGGGGAAATGATTGGCCTATGGTTGAAGCTGGAGGCCAAAGAGCAGAACCCAATACTTGAGTGAAGGCTGAGATGGAATTAATCAGAAGGCATCTTGGAGAGAGTAGCCATCAATTTACTCCACAAATTCTGGGCTACTGGATCAAAAGGCTCCTTATCACTTTCCCCAAAAACTTTTGAAGGAGATCAAAACTTTTGAAGAAATAACTAAAATGTAACACTTTACCTTGAATATGAAATAAACAAACAAACAAAAAGTACAGACTGAAAACTTCCACAAAATAAAAACCATGTTGATTTTTAACTGATTGAGGGCTGAGATTATATGTGTTATTGCTCACAATTATATCCCCAGGTCCTAGCAGTTTCTGGCACACAGTAGGAGCTCAGTAAATGCTTGTTGAATGAATAAATGAATCACTGTAATAATAATTACAGAAATAAATATTTGTTAAGTCCCATTTGTATGCCATGCAGTGTTCTAAATACTTTACATGTGGTAACTAGCTGATTGAATCCTCACAACAACCTTCTAAAGTAAGCCTATTGCTCCCATTTTATAAAACAGGAAAGCAAGTCTCAGGAGGATTGTGCCTTGCCCAAGGGTGTACAAGTAGTAAGCAACAGTTTGAAAGAACTGTTACTAGGCAAGGGAAAGCAGGAACACCCTGGCAATCTCTTGACCATTTGTATTCTCAGTATTGATAATGATCAACCAAGTGTACTATGAGACAGACCCAAGGTAGAGATTCTTTATTATTTCCACTGCCTAGGATGCTATCCTCAATGTTCCCTTATCATCCTACCATATAAGCTCACATCACTTCTTTCTTTATATTGGAATCCTACTCATTATTAAAGATCCAGTTCAAATTTTATCTCCTAAGCCTGCACTGACTACACTTGCTGGAAGAGCTCTCCCTCTGTCTTTAGAATTCATATAGCACCCATGGGCCATATCACTATTTGATACTTGAAAGCTACATAGCACACTGGTTAAGAGCCAGAATTTAGAGTCAGGCAGGGCAGGATTTAAATTCCAACTCTGCCAATTTACTAGGTGTGTGACTGTGGGCAAGTTACTTAACCTCTCCATCAGAAGCATGATCTTTGAACTGGAAAGAGAATTAAAGCCCAAGATAGATGAGGAGATAATAAGGGAGCACTTAGCTTCCTTCAATGAGTTCAAGTTTCCAGGCTCAGACAAATTACATCCGAGGCTACTAAGAGAATGTGCAGATGTGATCACAGAGCCAGTCTTAGTAACCTTTGAGAAATTATGGCAAAGGGAAGAGGTGAGATATGTAAAGAGGCAGACAAACATTGCTGCAATTTTTAGTGAAAAGGGGTGGTGGTTTTGAATAGTACACAATATAGATCCTGGGAACTATAGACCAGTGAACATGGATGGCCTTGGCCTTTGACAAAAGTCTAGCATGCACTATTAAGCATATCATTTTAAAGGGAGCGGAAATCACTAAGGGTAAGCATGAGCTCACTAAAAGCAAGTCATGCTTAACTAAGCCCATTTCCTTTTCTGAATGGGTATCTGGAAGGTTAGATGAAGGGAATACTATAGCATAATGTATCTGAATTTTAGTGAGACATTTGAAAAAGTCTCACATTGACCTCATGAAGAAGATGGAAAAATAGGACCTACATAGTAGCAGAAGTAATATGGATTGCCTCAAGTTTGAATGACATTATTAAAAGTGATTGCTAATAAGGGGAGGGCTCTAAGGTTATGCTGCAGTATTCTGTCTTGTACACTAAGTCATCAAATACTTTTATTAATCTGGTTGATCAAATATCAGATTAAAGAAACTTGATAATATAGAGTAAGCGCTCTCAATGGGAGTGATATCACCCTCAAGAGAGCAAGAACTGGTTCTTGAGGAGTGAAAAAATATCTTTTTATATAGAGAGCATAGATATACATATAGTACATAAACACATATACAGCATATCTATGTTATTAAAATTTCACAGGAGAGATTTGGAAAAATATGTTAAAAGGCTCTTTAGGAATGTGAAAAAAAAGGAAAAAAGATTGAGAAACATTGGTATAGAGAATATGATTTTCTACATGAGAGACTCAACATCTAGAAAAAACATTATAAGGGTTGAAATAAAAACCCCAACAAAGAGATGGTTATTGAGGATGCACATAATACCCAGCATCCGGGTTAAAATAAAGTCAGTTAGATAAGCATAGAATCAGGCAAATAGTAGTCCATGCAAGAAACAAAAGAGGGTTTTAAATAAGCTACAAGTTACACACTGAGCAGATCTATGCTCAAGTCACTAGAATGGCAAAAGGTCTGGAAACCATATCCCATGAATCATAGTTTAAATGAATTGAGGATATTTAGTCTGGAGAACAGAAGACTGGGGGTGACATGACTGATGTTTTAAAGCCCTGTCATGTTAAAGAAGGGTTAGAAATAGTGTAATGCTCATTTTTGCTCAACCTAAGGAATACATTTTTAACCATTAGGGGATGCCTAAATGTGGAACAAGCTGATTTACAGAGCTTTGCAGATTATCAGGAAGATATTTCTGCCCTGAGTAGTAGGGTAGATATGGCCTCTAAAGTTCCTTTTAATTCTCAGATTCTATGATTCACTACTCATTTTAAAATTTTGGAAATGGGGAGAGATTAACCAAAGAATTTATATGCATATATGCATAACCCATGGATACAGACAATAGTTTGGTGAAGGCCTGGGGCTGGGGGTGGGTGCGGGGTTGAAGGGATCAATGGGGAAAAAAAGGGGTCATCTATAATACTTTCAACAATAAAGATACATTTTTTAGGAAATTTGGAGATGGAAAAAGTGATTGAAAAAGATGAGCCCAGACAAGACACTTACCCTTGTTTTCAAAGCCAAAATGCCACAACATGGGGGATACTGGCTTCAGAAATCTGTCACTCAGGAACCAAATTGGGTGCCAATATTTAAAGCCCTAATTCTCTGGGACTCTGGCATTTTATGTTGCCACCTACCGGTAGCTCAATTTCCATCTTAGGGTAGAGGGAGAGAAGCCACACAGGGAGCTATGGGGAAAAGTCAAGGGGGAGTTCTCACAGACCACAGTTATAGAACTGCTCAGATGTTTCATAGAAGTATTGGTATGGGGCCAGTGACTAGGGAGAGCACATTTCCTTTCTTTTTAGGCCTGGCCTTACTCACTTGTGCATTCATTCTCCTCCCTCCCTCCCTCCCTCCCTCCCTCCCTCCCTCCCTCCCTCCCTCCCTCCCTCCCAAAAGCCAAAAGAAGAATTGGTGCAGATGGGGTAGTAGTTTCAGGTCAAAAGGTTAACACCACTTTGGTTGGGAGAGCTGGGGAATGAGACGGAAATTAAGAGATGTGAAAACTAAAACAAAACAACTTGCGAATTGTGTTCCTGGAATTGTGTCTCAGTGAATGTCTCAGGAAACAGGACCTTGACTGGGGTACAGCATAGTATTTTACAGTGGTCTGAGTATCTTGCTGAAGCCTTTCAGAGCAAACAGTTATTTGCTGTGCTTGTCACCCAACATTACCAAGCAGAATCTACACAGCTCCGTTGCTAGAAATTAAGTTTCTTACAACTGCTATGGCATCAAACTCCATTCACCTCCCTCTTAATGCTCCTTTCTCTCTGCACTTAGCCAAATGTAACCTGTTACTTTACAAAGCAACCTTTTCTTCCCTGTGCTCCATTACCTCCTCTTTCACTCCCACTCGTTTGCTGAGGTCTTCATCACTATCATAGATCCATGTATAAGGGCCGTGTCTGCACAGTAGCCCGTAAGAACTTTCCCACCACTTCAAGATTTTTCTTGCCATGTCGCCTTTCAAGTAATGTCTTTGTCTGCACTCTAAACCCTGGGACAGCAAAGTCAGAAATCTATCAGAGCTCTCTTGAAAGTCCCATTTCTCCATGGAAGGGAAAAAGATTTCAAATGTGGCTTCCTGGGTTTTCCAATTTGTTGCTGAGTGGATCTGTAGTGGGCATCCCATCTGCACATCTGGCAGGGGTGCTTTCCAGATTTTCCTCATGACTCAGGATCAGTTTCTGACTGCTAGGCGGGGCAAAATCTCCTGAAGTTTCTTCTGCGAGTCACCTCCCCCTGTGAGCAGAGCTTGGTACAGCCCAAATAGTTTTCAGGTTAAGAAAGCCAGAATCTTTGTTCAGCCGCACTGACTGAACAGACTTTCTAGGGGTTACCTGGACAAGAGCAGCAGCGGCGGCGGCAGTGGCAGAGGCGGCAGCAGCAGCAGCAGCAGCAGCGGCAGCAACTGGGATAACTCAGGTGAGTAGAGAGGGCATTCACAAACTTATCCTGGAATTTTGTTTGCTGGATAAATTGGTGTATAAAAGAGGTAAAGAAAATTGAACTTTATAGTTAATCGAAATTCACACCTATAATTTTATGGTTTGTTTGGATCAAATGGGCATGTGTAATAGCAGTTTGGAAACTTCCAAACTAATGGAATTTTTGGATTGGTTATTTTTGGGTGTGTGTGGGGTGACTGTGGTTGTCTGGCAATGAAAGTTTTCTGGTGATATCTGGTCTTTTTTGTCTTCTCTTCCCTGAAATCCCTGGTAAGAAAGGACAAATCTTCCTTAGGCAAGTGAGAGGGAGAACCCAGGCTGACTGTCAAGGCTTATTTTAGCTTTGTCTGAACCACAGCTGTGGGCAAATTATTGAAAAGCAGGCATAATCTTGGAACCACACTGTGTACAAAAGGCCTTTAAGCCCTGGAAGTGGGGTGCAGGGTCTGTGCACTGTTGCACAGGAGGGAGTGGCAGCAGAGGCTGTCCTCTTTGCACAGCCAGGAATCCTCCTGTCCTGGTGACAGGTTGATCTTGGCTATTTTATCTTCAGCCCCTTGCCAGCCTGGTTTTGTTCTTCTCTTATTCTTGTTTTGGTTTAAATTTTGTTTTGCAGTTGTAGTTCTATCCTCCCCTGCCCCAACCCACCCACAACACTGTCACTGGTGTTCTAGGGGCTTAACCAGGCTACTTGGCCAGAGTGGGCTCGGGGAGGGCCGAGAAAAGATCAGAGTATTGCAATTGAAAATTGGTTCTGAGGATTTGGAGTTTGAAGTTTGGTGAAAAGCACACAGGAAAATTAAACAAATTCTGCCATCCTGACAGTCACTTCTAGCTTCAGGATAAAGCATCCTAGTTTGTACAAATGTTTTATTGAAATTTGGCTAATGTCTCACTTAAAAATGTTTACATGGAATTAAGAACATTTTACAGTCTAAAGGAATTTTTAAAAAAGGTTCCTTGGGGGCTGCTAATTAACTCTTTCATTCCTCTAGTAGTTTGCATGCATATACATGTGTTTGCACATGTGCATGTGTATGAATACTTTGGCTTTGAATAGCATTCTTTATTTATCCTTAGAGTTCCTAGCAGGCTAGGGAAACTCTAAAAACACTTGTGTAGTCAGGAATAAGTTAAAAAGCAGGCTTTCTGCATGCTTGGGTGTTTTCAGTTCCTAAATTAAAAGCAGAAAAAGCCCCTTTGTGACCCCAAAACAGTGTTTCTTTGATGAGTCTTGATTTGAAATCATCTCACCTTCTGACAACTTGCAATTCAAAAACAAAACTCTTAAGTGCATTCTTGTAAGAAGCAGACAATTAGAATTTTCCAAAGCCGTGTTTTGAGGTTTTCTGTTTGCATGCTTACCTCCCTCCAATTTTAAAAGTGTCAGGAGGTTCTGGTTTTAGCGCTAGCTCTGCCATTAAATATGTAACCTTGAGCAAGCCCCTTTACCTTCCTATCAAAGCAAAGATTTGGGTTAAGTGATTTCTAAGAGTTCTTCCAGCATAATTCTATAAAGATTGGGATTAGATTCTCAAAAGGCTATAAAATTAGACTTATAGGATGAGTTTATTCATCTAAGAGGGGCAAGTCAACCAAAAAGGAAAAGTTGAAAAAAGAGGAGGTATTGCATGGTGGAGGAGCCATTTTATATTGGTCTTTTAAATGTCCTTGAATAAATTATTTAAAGCATGTGATCAAATCTCATTTTTCACTAAGGGCCGAAAAGAGATTTAATTTGCTAAAAAAGAATGTTTCTTAATGCTATTGTCTTGCATTGATTATCCTTAACATTTAAAAAGTATTTTCATGTACTTAATTTCATTACATTTTCCCAATAACACCGTGAGGTGTATGGGGCAGCCATCGTATATATTCCCATTGTACTTATGGGGAAACTGAGGGACAGAGATGTTGTCTACACTAAATGGTGGTATTTAGGACTTGATTCTGGATCTCCTGACTACCTGTGTTGTTTTTATGATTCTGAATTGCTTTATATTTGTTGATAGAGTTCTTCGACAATGGAATTAAAGGTAATCGAGTGCTCTTTTTTTCTTTGAGTGTCTTTGTACAGAGTCTTCTCTCCAAGCAGAATTGATGTGTCCTAAATAAGGCTAGATCAGAGGACTTTTATAGTCCCTTTCAGACCTCAGAATATCTGGCTAGCAATTTGAATCTGAACAGCCATTTGTCTCCTGGTAGATGCCTGCCCATAGATGTGGGCTAAGACTGCTTGTGTAGGCATGGAAAGTTCTATTCTCTGTGTAACATGTAGATGCTGAATTGTTATTACGTCTCCTTCTCCAAGCCCCATTTCTTGCAATGCACCTCCCCCAGGTGTGAAGAGAGGAACTGTTGATTGTGGCTAAAGTGACCCCTACTTCGCACCAGGGGAGAGTTAGGTCTTCTGTATTCAGATTGCCCTGCAAAAACACTTAATTGCTTTTACCTCTGATTTTGTCCCAAGTACAGCACAAAGGGCAAAACTGGGGAAAAAGAAAATCTAGCAAGGAATAACACCCCAGAAGCCATACTCTCTCCCCCTAAAATTCCTTCCTTTACCTTACCAACTCACCCCAATCAACAAAAGTTTGTAAACCACAGACTGGATTTCCTCTATCAGTTAATAATTCTCTTTAATAAACTGAGTCAGATTTCACTTTTTGGAACAAAATCTGGTTTCTACTCTAAGACTAACCCTCAGGTAAAGAACAAATGATTTTCCTCTTAAGAGTTTACCCAGCTCCCTAAGCTTTCCAGTCCAGTGAGTAGGAAAAGCTTCCTATCCTAACTGCCGCCTTGTGCTCTACGTGGCAGGCTCCCTCAACTTCCCCTGGCAATTCTCAACTTTCCATACTCTGCTTTCACCCCTCCCACTTGCCTTGATCCACCCGGCCTTCTTCGTGCTCTATCTCTAGACTGCTATTGCTTAAGACCTTTATCTCAGTGCAAAACCCCACATTCAGCTTCATCCAAACACCCATGATACTTGTCTCAGGACACAGTTGTCCCTCTGCTTAGATGTGCATGTTTCTTTATTTGTTAGCTAGAGGCTCTTTTAGGCTGATACTTAAATCCCTAGATTTGTTTCTGTTTACTGACTCTTAATATGTGGTTATTAACCTAAAGGCTCTCTCTTCTTCACAGTTGGGTGTAGCAAGATAGCAAAGAAGGAACATTCCTTTCTTCACTCTCCTACTCTCTGACAGGGCAAGTTGTTTATGACAAACCTAACTTACAAATTTCTGGGTTTTCAAAAGTTTTCTGAGGATTAATTGATTAACCCTCCAATGTAAAGGGTTCGGATTCTCCCATGATCATCAAACCATGAAAATAAGAACCTTTTTAATATCCACCATGACAATAAATTCTAGGCAGAATGCCTCAAAATTAGGTATTATGTTTGCTTTGGAGGGTTTTCCTTATTTGAGCTAAAAAAAAAAAAAAAATCCCTTCTTCAAAACAGGCAGTGACCAAAAGAAGCAGTGTGGTGTGCTGGAAAGCCGCACACTAAATCTGGCATTACACAGATCCGAGTTTGAGTTGGCTTTGCAAGTTTCTAGCTGCCCTTTCTCTGAGCTACCATTTCTGCAGCTACAAAATGAAGGGTACAGATAATATCTACTAAACCTGGCTGCCATGAAAAGTTCATCAACTTAAATGTATATTTCAAACAATGACTTGGCATATAAATGTGAATTTTCTACATAAGACATTTATCCATTCAAAAACTATTTCCTGAACAATGGTTGTGTGCCCAGCTTTGTGCCAGGCAATAAGATGGCTTACAATGTATATCTTGCTTTTATGGAGCCTTTTTTACTTATTCAAAATACTTTTAAACTAACCATCTCATTAGGTACAGCCATGGTGTAAGAGGGGCAGGATAGATAATCCTAATCTCCTAAAGTGAAAATTGAAGCACAAAGAAACCAAGGTCACAGCAAATGGAACATAATTGTCCTAATACCTAGTCACAATAGGGGACAGTTCTACTCTGCAAGTCAAATGCGACATGGGACTAGAGTTGTACTCTAATGGAAACCTGTCAAAGTTTAGGCTGATAGCTGCTATTCCTTACTTACTGTGAGCCCCCAAATGCAGGTATAAAGGCTTGCTTTATTCACACCAGCTGTACATTCTGCCTCTGAAAGAGCCTACTGGGATCATGCTGGTTTTTAAAATCAAACCTGATTTTCTTTGCAACTGATACTGCTTCAGTATGTAGACAGACCCTCTTTTTATCAGAGGGATCCCCTTTGCAGGTTCCTCCTTGCATAGTCATTTGACTGAGTAAGAAGGGAGACTGATGGGGCAGAGGGCCTTCCTAAGAACAGGAAATACTCATTTATCCAAAATGATTAGGGGCTAGGAGGTTGTGGCAAACTAAATATTCTAATTGCCCCAGACTATCCCCCATTTATAGTCCTCAGCCTCTGGCAATCCACCAAAACCTTCCAGGGAAAGTAAGAGGCACAGTAGTGTTTGTTTTAAGTTTGAACACATGCAAAAATTGGGGTCCATTTTTAACAGGTTCCACAAAAGAGCTTAGGCAAACATTCAGATTGGCTCTGATGCTGTTTAATGGAAAATGATTACTGAGCAGACTGAAATCTGATAACTGAAGGCATTTTGGTATTTTGCAGTGTCCCATAGCCTTCAGTTTGAAAAAAACAATTGTTAGTAAGACTATGGAAAAACTGGTTATTTCCAGCTTCTTATTCTTTGGGTCTAGGAAAGTGGTAAGCTTGTTTATATATATTGTAAGTTGCAAAGAACATTAAATTACAATTTTTTTACAGTTTTCAAATAGGGAGACTTCTTTACCAATAAAGCATTTCAATATAATATGGAAATGACATGAAATAAGATAGTAGAGAGGTCTGATTAATATTATACTCTTTTATAAAATTGAAACTGCCACTTTATTAACTGGGTTTTGATCTGTATTATCTACACAGATACTCTTTAAAGTGATAATTAGCCTTTTTTCCAAACCTCACTCATTTTATAGCAGATACTCTAAACTTAGAATTTTTATTTTCAACTCTCATGCAATCATAGAATATAGTTATCTTTAAAATATATTTTTAAAATATTTGGTGCCATGTAAATTTCCCAGACCCCCTCTTATCTACCATTGAATGCCATGAGAAGATCAGTAAAATCATTACAAATCTTTCTTTGTGATCAAGCAAAGACATTGAAAACTCTATTATCACCCCAAAGCTATTTAAAATCAAATTTTCCTTTCAAATTATCCTCATAAAAAACAGTTGTTTGGGGCATTTGAGTATGGGGCACTCCAATACACATTGCCTAAAGAACCACTATATCCATTCTCTTTTTGGTCATGTGAGGTTTGTTTTTTTGTTTTTTGTTTGTTTTTTTTTAAGAATATAAAGCAACACGGTATTGCCATAGGATAAGGATCTATAGTCCACCAAATCAGTGTAATTGAATTTCGGAGTCTGCCTTTTATCAAGGGCAAATGATTGCACATTAGACTTTGAAGAAGAAAGACATATAAAATCTTTCTATCTTTCCTTGTCTTTGGAGGCTATCTCCTGCACTCTGTTTCTTGCATTAGCCTTTCTGGCCAGTAATAAAAATGCAAAGCTCTTTAATGATAAAAGGGAAGGAACTGTGTAAAAGGACTTGTTAGAAGTAAAAGGGGTTGCTTCTCCCCTCAAGCACAAAGTGTGTGGCTCTTCAGGGCATCAACTTATTCCGAATATAGTAAACTGACTTTTATCTTCATCACAAATTTAAAATTGTTCTTTGCCTTGAACTCCTTCTTGTCAGTATAAAATATGAGATTGCCCTTTAAATTATAGTGACTCACATTTAGCATTCTTAACACTTATTATCTATTTTTCCAATAATATTATTAAGGCCCATATTTCCTTGCTTGTCAGATAAAAAACCAAGGCCCCAGAATGGCTTAAGTGCCTTACACAAAGCCTTAAATTAATTACTTGCAGAACCTGTCCCCCCCATGGTGATTTTTCGATTAAAGCCTAACTTGAAGTGCCTAGCTTCCAGAATAAGTCACTGGGATGACTACTATTTGTCTAATCAGGTAATCTTTAAAAGACTTGAGAACTTCCTCTAATAACATTTTTTTCTTCTCATTCTAGACATAGTTCAACGCTATGGGGCCTCCTCTGAAGCTCTTTAAAAACCAGAAGTACCAGGAGCTGAAACAGGAGTGCATCAAAGATGGTATACTTTTCTGTGATCCAACCTTTTTGCCTGAGAATGATTCACTTTTCTACAACCGACTGCTTCCTGGGAAGGTGGTGTGGAAACGTCCCCAGGTAAGTTTCTTTTTGCAATTTCTGTCTCCCTCTTTATTTCATTATAAATACTTGGTTCACTCTTTCACTCACATAGTCTACTGCATGTAGACCAATTTAGGAGACAACTTTGAAATGGGAGGTTTTAAGAATCTGTGTTTCTGACTATAGCTTGAGGACTCCTGAACTTCAGTCAGATTTTATCAGGTTTAGAAATTTTAAAAGAACAAAAAAGAAATATACCGTGCTTGTTTTCTTTGGAAGTTCATTTGAATAAACATGGTGACTCAGAAAACAACTGTACACTTTACTGAGTTGACTATCACAGCAACTTTATGATAATCCCAGACCAGTGAGAAGAAAAGCCCTTTATATGCTGAGCGTAAATTCAATGAACTCTATAGGGAGAAGATAGAGTTTGCATTGGGGGAGGGAGGCTTATTTGCTGCTGTTTGGATACCATCATCTGTTTCTTTTCAAAATTAGCAAAGTGGGATTCAAGTATCACTGCAGCTCTTTCACCAACTATTAAAAGTTACCATGGTTCTTTGTGGAACGTCTGTATGTTGTCTCTAAAGCAAGTCTTTTTATGCCTTCACAAGCCCTACAGGACTGGGAGCTCAATACATAAAATGATAGGATGATGGAGCCTGGAGAATAAATGACAACCTTTCTATATCTAAAGGGTATCGACTGGATAGAAGGATATAATACCTGAGTTCTTTCCCAAAGTGTATGACCAGGAATATAGGCCACAGAGGACTGTTATGAAATGCAAATTCTTGGATCTTCGCAGTATCCTGAAGATTTTCTGATTCTATTTAATGACATACCTTTTGGGGAACTATCATTGAACCACTTCAATTAGCAACTTAAGGTTTGCCTTCTTCAATAAGCAAGCTATCACTTTTTAGTTGCAATTTCCACAGCTTAAACTAAATGGAGTTCTTACAAGAGCTACTTCAGTTCATGTAGGGTGCCACCAGGTGGTGCCAAGATACATCAATCACTCTAAGGCTCTTGTTTTCTATGTGATTCAAAAGATATCTCTCTTTTTAAATTTATTTTTCAATTACAGTTCACTTTATATATTATTTTGTATTGGTTTCAAGTGTACAGCTTAGTGATTAGACAATTATATACTTTACATAGTGTTCCCCTCAATATTTCCAGTACCAAGTGGGACCATACATAGTTATCACAATTTTATTGACTATATTTCCTATGCTTTACTTTACATCTTTGTGACTATTTTGTAACTACCAATCTGTATTTCTTAATCCCTTCACCCTTTTCTCCTAGTCCCCCAATCTCCCTCCCTCTGACAACCACCAGTCCACTTTCTGTGTCTATGAATCTGTTTTAATTTTCTTTGTTCATTTATTTTGTCCTTTAGATTCCACATATAAGTGAAATCATATGGTATTTGTCTCTTTCTGACTGACTTATCTCACTGAGCATAATACCCTCTAGGTCTATGTCTCAGTTTTTGCCTGTAAAGTATGATAGCCATTGAGAATATGAGACCTGGAGAAGTCTCCCCATCAGAAGGAAGATTATACTCCTCCTGATTTTATGTGCCTCCAGTTTTTGACATCCCTGCAGATCATTGACCTGCAATAAAATCTGGGAAACGTGAGTAGAATTCACAAGCCATTAATTGAGTATGCAGAGAGGTAAGATTTTTTCCAGAAATGCATCAAGAATATAGAGGTATACTGTCTGCAGCCACTGTTATGAATGGATGGTGATAATGAGGAGCACTATTCTTTTTTGATGCTTGGATATAAAAGAAAGGAGATTAGTAAGGCAGAAGTAGCTGAAAAGGAAGCAGGAAATTGAGGGAGGTTTTTTTGGGAGGTGATTAATAAATAGAACAAACTTGAACATATTCATAGTCTAAACAGTAAAATGATAAAGGAGAAGAGGTGGAAAACAGAGAAGAAAGAAGGAATGATTGATGATTGATAATTGAAAGAATGAATGATTCCTGGAGGAGGTGGGAGGAGATCCAATGGGCGGCAAAATTGCAAGCCAACATGAAGCCATTCCTCAGATGTGAACCAAGCAAACAGTGCTTCCTGTACTGGCCAGTCTTTTGATGCACACTTCCTCTATCTTGGCTCAGTCCTTTGTCCTTTCCCTTCATATTCAAAATTCTGTGGATTGAATCCTAGGTGGATTAGCAGGGAAGGAAAAAACTTAATAACTGTGGCAATAGTCCATCCTGCCTCTGAGGCAAGCAATACCTCTTCCAGGGTGAGGGAATGTCAGAAAGGGAAGGTAAATGGGGATGGGCAGAAAAAGAATCAGCATTTATGGCATGCCTACTATGGGCCCAGATACTGTGCTTGGAGTTTCCTATACATTTTTTATTTCATCCTGTTTGCTACGGCTTAGCAAGTTAGGTATCTTAAAAATCATTTTGATATCACTTTTTCCTGGCCTAAAAAAATGAAAGTTGATACTATGCATGAGGAAACTGGGTCTAAGAGATAAGATAAGAATTTGTCCAGGTTGAGACTGTTAAGATGCTAGGATTTGAATCCAGTTTTGACTGCAAAGCCCACATTAGTTTTCACCATGCTGCCGTTTTAGGGACATAGAGTTGTATGTATCTCTTTTGCTAAAATATGTAGTTCTCCAATCAGTTCTCCTCACTGTTCTGATGCTGTGCATCATTAATTGATCCATACTTTCCCTTTTGAGAGCATACAGTGATCTTAGTCTTAATTACGCCTAACGGGAGAAACACTTGAAAAACATTTTATGCCAGTTTCTGTGCAAGATACAGACATGGCTTGGGGTGAGGCACTTTCATTCTAGTTGAAGAGACAGATATTGAGCTATCAAAGAGTTAAATAATAAATTAATGTCAGATATAAGAAATGCTATTTTCAAACACACAAACCATAAATCATGTAAGGTTCTGAAAAAGGGGAGATCATTGTGGATTGAAGTGGTTGGGGAGGGAGCCTCTTGTGGAAAGTAGAGGAAAAACAAGGTTCTGGACCACCATCTGAGTCTCCTCAAAAAGTTTTGTATTCCTTTTCAGTCAGTGTGGAGGCCAAGCCTGTGGTCAAGAACCACGTCAAAGTTCTCTGGCCTCCCATCAGGAAAGCCTAGAGACAGCCGTGGGCCTCTCTGAATTGGCTCAGGAAGACCAGATGGGTCATTGGCCTCACCCGCCTCATTGGCAAGGTTGAAATCCTGGTTTGCAGAGAAGTTTACAGACTTCTTGTCCCTTGGCATGTCACATAGCCTCATACTCAACCGAGGCTATTTGGAAGTCTCTAAAATGGAAAAAGCATGCTTAACCTCATATTTTCTCTCTCTTTCCTCTCCCATGTTGAAAAGCCTCTGCCTTTATAAGCCCTCATGCCTATAATCACCACTGCCAGTTAAACCAACTAACACAAGTCAAGACTCACCATCCTAGAGCAGGATTGAGTTCCCCTTATTCCAACTTGCAGCTTCTTTGCTATGTACTAAGAAGCCACTTTTGATAGAGTGTTTTGCAATTATTTAATGCTCATACCTTCCAGAGGAAAATACTGTGCCTTAATTCCTCCAGTGGTCCCATGGCCCTAGCTTACTGGGTACACAGGTATATTGCTTGAGACATATACTCCTGGACTTTCCTGTCCTCCTGGGTCCTCAACATATAAAGTCTTAGTAAATTCTAAGAGCTGAGTTTTACTGAGTTACAGTGTGATCATAAGATTGAAGGTAAGATTTTTATTCTGAAATCTGGCCACCACATTCTCATGGAAAATCTCTTCTCCAGCTTCCTCCAGCCACTCTCCCCTCTTACAACTCTCTGGCTTTTTTCCTGGATGACTCATACTCAGCTACAATAGTGTCTTAGAGAAAGGCATCTAATCTCAAACTAAAATGGAGCAAGGCCTCATGGGGATTTTCATAGCCAGCTGTGGGAAAAGAAAGGGCACCTGTACAAGATTTTCTGTCAGCTCTCCTGGTCAAATTTTGAGTTCAGCTTTCACTACCATTGCTCTTGACCACGTCTTCCACTAGGTAATACCTTCCCCAGGGGCAATTTCACTACATTGGATGGGAGGAGGGTGGTGAGGTTCTGGATTAAGTGAGGACGATAGGAATGGAAGAGAAAGGTTGATGAGGGGAAGGAGACATTAGAAACAGGACACAGGCCTCGGTGATAAATTGCATGTGAGGGAATGGTAAAGGGGGAAACACTTCTCTCTTTGTGCTAATGGAAATTGCCAATACCCAGCTGAGTGTAACACATCTTTTCTCTTCACAGTAGTTTTGGCCTCAACTGTTCATAAATTTATTTTTCTTCCCACAGATCATGTCACCCACCACCTGAGTAGTCCTAAATATTTTCCACTTTTCACACTTGAAGACAGTTGAATAGGCCCATACTCTTTCCATATATCTTATTTATTTTAAATTCTGTTTTTAAAAAAACTTTAAAAGCTTTATTAAAATGAAATTTATATACCATAAAAATTACCTGTTTTAAGTATACAATGCATTGATTTTTTAGTAAATTTACAGAGTTGTGCAAACATCATCGCAATTCAGTTTTAAGACAATTGTATCATCCCAATAAGGTCCCTTGTGCACATTTGTAGTGAGTAAATCCTTCCTCCTTGTAGCACAGGCAACCACGAATCTTCTTTCAGTTTCTATATAGATTTGCCTATTCTGGACATGTCACTTAAAATAGAATCATAAAAGTAGCTGACTTCTGCTTAGAACAATGTTTTCAAAGGTCATCCATATTGTAACATGTGTCAGTATACTGCTGAACAATATTCCATTGCATGAATACATAAGCTCTTCCCAATAAAGTAGTTTAGGATTTATATCTAAAGTGTCCTAATAGAATTTTGATGACTCAAATAAAAATATATTATGTTGTGACTTGATTGTCTAGGTTGGAAGTGGAAGTTGAACTTAAGACCTTATTCTTGGGTTCCATATTCAATTTTCCTTTCAAGGGTTAGAAAGGGAGAGAAAGTTGCACTGATGATGATATCTTCATGCAGAAGCAAAACTTCTCAGAAGGTAAAATGGTATCCTTGAGAGACTGATTCAACTTTCGTTTCTGCACCTAAGTTCATCTATCAATGTCTTGTCTATAGATGATTCAATATTTTAAGAATAAGGTAATTGGCACCTTGGACTAGCTCACAAAGCCCACAGGTCCTGAATAGCAACCCTGAACCTTCTGGGACTACTTACAGCCCTGGAGTTAGTAATAATATACCAATTGCTGGGTCAGCCTCACTTGTAGTTATCCATGCCACCATCCCCCTAATACTGTCTGACTGCCCATAGTACTTTTAAAAGTGTCTCCACTCTTCTGATTCCTGGTTTTCTAGGCAGCTTTTATTTTAGTCTGGTTCTTGAGGTTTACCCTGGACTTCAATGTTTATTCCCATCAAATTTTACCTGTGTTAAAAAATTTTCTAGAGATGTGGATGTGGGAGGTGCAAAGGGAGCCATGTAGAGTGACATGTGCAGGGCTCCAAGAATTATAATTGCATGCCTCCCTCCCCCTCCCAGAGTTATCTGGCAAGGGAGATGATGTGAGGACAATGGGAGGGTCTCTCAGTGTTCAGCTAAGAGAACTTATTTCCTAGAAAAGTTGCTTTTCTTTGGAAGGCTTTGGCTTAGGGATGGATATGTGCAGGGACCATTCCTGGCTTTACTCTTAGTTCTTGACATCCTACTTGTGTGTGTTTTCCCCCTAAGAAATTATTCTGCCTTGACAAACAGCCCAGTTCAAGGATCACGTTAACTCTGCCAACACAGCTGGGAGCCATTAGGGGCTCAGCAATCTTTCCTCCCTTCCAAGCCACCCAAATATGTGACTATGTGAGCTGTGACCTCTCCCACAACTCCATTCCCTACCACTTTTAGATTTGCATTGGCTCATTACCCTTTATCCTTTCTACCTCCTTAGCTGCTTTCTAGTTTTTAGCTTCCTTAAAAAGGTTGAAAATATGGCTTAATAAAGATTTGCTCCTGTGTTTCACATCGTGGTGCTGACATACAAAATGGATTTATTCATATTTAAGGTATTAAATTGAGGAGTTTAAACCTTATTAATGAGGTTTAGCCTGGAACCAAAAGCTAAGACATGATTTAAGCAAGTCTTTCAGAACAATGGAGAGCTTTTACTTGTGTTAAGCAAAGAAGCATAAAACAAAAGGATGGATGTCTGAAAAAGGTAGTTGCATCTCTGTCCCTGAAAAGCTGCAAAATATTACCCTTTATGTGGTGTCCATTGATAAACCTAAAGGAAAAAGGATGAATCAGCTGAGGTCTTCGGTTGAAGACACTGTAATGTAAGCCCAATTACTAATAATTCGACATAAAACTTTCTCTAACTGTATATGGTTTTGAAGAACCTAAACCTTCAATCCTAGGTCTACTAACTTGCTGGATGATTGAAGGGGCAAGCTATTGCCCTTCTCTGATCCTGATTCCTCATTTGTATAATAAACAGGTTGATTAGATAGTCTCTACTATTTCTTTCAGCTTTGATAGTCTGTAGACTGTTAACTTATTATGTTTTAAAACCCATTGTTAAATAGCCATTCTTCATATATGAAAAATGGTGAAGTAAAATCGGGTCATGGGCCAGCTTACAATGGGAAATGGAAAGTAAGGTGAGCTTTTGCCCAAATATATATTCTGCCATGATTATATTTAGCTTTACACACACACACACATACACACACACACACACACACACACACACACACGTCTTGAATAGAAGTTGGCATGACAAAAATATTGACTGAGCCTAGATCTCTGCTGTGAAATGAAAGCCTTTTGTAAATTGAAGACACTGTAATGTAAGCCCAATTACTAATAATTCGACATAAAACTAAAAAATAATGTCTTAATGATCTAAAATATACTTTTTCACATATCAGTGTTCACTGTATTGTTTTTCCAGGCTAGGAAATTGTTGTATGCATCATCTAGGTCCAAGAAATCATTGCATAACTTTACATCTTGTACAAAATAAAATGGTAACACCTAACCCAGGAAGGAAAAACTGTTAGTTACATCTTAGAAGGGGCAAAGAAAAATAAGAGAAAGAATATCAAGATATAGTTTATCTAACACACTTGCTTCATGTTCAATAAGTGAAAAAACAAGCAGTTCCCAAGCCACAAAAAAATTAGTAAGGTAGAAGTCTTTCCTAAGACACAAAAGTAATGATGAGACATCAGACATGCATTAAAAAACACACACACAGAAAATCCAAAGCTGACAACCCACCTAACCATCTCCTTTTGGCACAGGGATGCCCAATTAATCTTCAGTTTGGACTTGTCCTTGCCCAGAATACTTATTTCTTTCCAGAGTTATTTTGGCTTTTAAAGAATAGATGGAATGTTTCATTCTGTAGACCGGACTCTTCATTAAGGAGAATTATGTCCATTAAAAAGGGTTTGAGAACCAAAAAAATATAGCTGTTTCTCTTTAATAATTTTTAAATGAATATATATCTAGGTTTTCTTTCCATTTGAGACTAGGATTTGTTTCTGACATCCTGTAAGCAGAATGTCAAGGTACTGGCCAATGACCTCCTTCAGCAAGCTTTCTTTATCTCCTCAAGACTTCATCAGCATTTCCTGACTTTTAACTCTGCAAGTGCTGATCCTCTGAGCCACACAATCATGTCTTCAACTATATGGTGTCATGTATGCAGCTATACCTTTGTCCATGCTTGTTTTTCTACCCATGATGTTTTCATATCCTTCTTTTGTCCAACTGCCTAAATCTAGTTGTTCCTAAGGCTTCAACTTGAGCATTACCACTCCTATTCAATCTGCTCACTTTGGGGATCCTTCCTTTAGGCACTGATTATACTTTGAAAATGCCCCAACTGTGTCTTCATTACATTCTGTTGTAATTGTGTTATTTGGGTCTCATTTTCCTACTTGCAGTGGAAATGGCACTGCTAATGATATGTTGGGGAAGACACACACATACACCTCAAACAAATGCTCTCCCCACTTTATCCAGTTTTCCTCAGAACATCCATTGTGGGAAAAGTGTCTGTTGAAATGCTCCTGTGAATGGTCTATTACCACCTGCTATTAGTGCTGCTGCCATCTATATTTATCCAAAAATGTGTAAAGATCTAGTTGCCATGGAGACTACTGTTGCTTTTGCTTTATGTTAGGAAAGGGCTTCATGTAAAAGGTCTCCTAAATAATTTTCCTAGATAGGGATAAGCATTTATGTTCACCTCCATCAGGCCCTGTCTCCTAAATTTAATCACCTTTCTAAGCACAAGTGCTTCAGGAAATCTCATCCTGACAAATAGGATCAGAACATAATGAGCTAAATCTTAGTCCACTAAAACCTCACTGCTGTGCTGAAAACTCTTCCAAACCTCAGTGATAGCTATGTCTGACAGCCCTGACCAGCACATCTCATCCTGTTTCATTCCATCCTCTCCTTCCATTTCTCTTGCCACTTCTCCACATTACCCTTTTTCTGTGTCTAGATGATCTACTGCTTTGTGTTTTTCCTCATTGCCCCCACACTTCCTTTTGTTTCACTTGTGTAAGTTCTAGTCATCTTTTGAACCCTACATCTTCCATCCTTCCTAGCTCAGCTCACATTGGCTCTTTGGAAACACTTCCTAGACTCCTAGAACCAATTTTTGTATCCACAGGACATTTGTGATGACCCCCGTTTGATTGTGGGCAACATCAGCAACCACCAGCTGACCCAAGGGAGACTGGGACACAAGCCAATGGTCTCTGCATTCTCCTGTTTGGCTGTTCAGGAGTCTCACTGGACAAAGGTATTGCCCCTCCTATGGGACCTCATTCACTTTCCATTTTCTTGTTTCCTGTAATAATTTCAGTAAAACTCAGCTTATAATTTTCTAGATTGTCTAATTCTTGAAATCAGAGTATTAACTAGGTAACTTTCCTCCATTTTATTGTGAGTTTTTTCACAAATACAGGAAATTGAAAGAATTTTACAGGAAATACCCGTATACTCACCCAGATTCTACCATTAAGATTTTACTCTATATGCTTTGTCACACATATTAGTTGATCTTTTTTATCACTTGCAGTGCTTTGACCCAATATCTCTGCATACTTATAATCTCTGTACCTACTGGCATATAAAGCTAGTAGGGGCCAGAAATAACAAAAATGTGATAAAAATGGAAATAGATCTTTGAAGAAGTTCTAACAAATCATTGAGGGTACAAAAATTTCTTTGGCATTTAGTTAGAGTTTGGGGAAATGAAGTGTTGACTGGATTTGGGACAAATTATTCAGAAAAATAATTTTATAGATTAATGTGTAATTGTATAGAAATGGAGAGTTTTCTAAATGTGACTTTACTCAAGTTGTGAATAAAATCTATATTCTATAAAATCTACATGAAATCTCAAAGATGGACTTTAAAAAACCGAAACCACAGAAGGCCTTGTATTTTGATTAAATTGAATTTTAAAAATGCCTTGCTTATTTGGTTAAAAATGCAACCATGGGTATATTTGTATAGACAGTTTCTTATGATCAAGTTTGTAGATTATCTGTGGGAAGTAATTTAACCCCTAGCTGGCTGCCTCCAGTCACCCTCTGTGTATTCAGGACAGACATGTTAATATTACCCTCAGCAAAACTTAACTGGGAAGGCAACAGTTGTGGGGGAAAAAAATGTCCTACCTAGGACTTCCCAATCTAGATCCAAAGCAGATGTATTTAGTGTGATTCCTGTTGCCACATGAATTTGCTGGAAGTCAGCTTTAATATCAATATTTGGATATAGTCTGGTGAATAAGAGTTGATTGAATGTTCTTATATTTCCAGACAATTCCTAACCATAAGGAACAGGAATGGGACCCTCGAAAACTAGATAAATATGCTGGGATATTTCGCTTCCGTTTCTGGCATTTTGGAGAATGGACCGAGGTGGTGATTGATGACTTGCTGCCCACCATCAATGGAGATCTGGTTTTCTCCTTCTCCACCTCCATGAATGAGTTTTGGAATGCTCTATTGGAAAAAGCTTATGCAAAGTAAGGAGTGGGGATTGACTAGCACTTGAGGAAAGTAAGGCCACATATTTCCCTGGGAGTTCATTCTCTCCAAGCCTAACCCCCTTAGTTTAAATTGGGTAAGATCTGAGTCAGATCCAAGACACTGCTTTGAGCCTTGGATTGTCCCTAAGAAATCCTAGGTTAGAGAGAAATCAGATGTTCTGGTTTCTATTAACTCCTTACCTGGTCCTAGGTGTCCCTTCCTGCTGCTAATCTGCAAATAACATGGCATTATGGCCTACAACTTTCTCCTTGTCTAGTATTTACCTGTAGAAAAAACATTCTGCATGGACTGTCCTTAACAAACATAGTCTAAGCTTAGAAATCTCTGACTATAATCTCAAAATAACTCTCATGTCACACTTAGAAAAAAAGCCAGATGGTAAAGGCTGGCTGAGAAGGAACTGTTTTAATTCTTGGGACAAGATGTCTTTAACCTGGAAAAATAATTTTACAAAGATAACCTTGCATATTTGTTCTCAGGCTGCTTGGCTGTTATGAGGCCCTTGATGGTTTGACCACCACTGATATCATAGTGGACTTCACTGGCACATTGGCTGAAACTGTTGACATGCAGAAGGGAAGATACACTGAGCTTGTTGAGGAAAAGTACAAGTTGTTCAGAGAACTATACAAAACATTTACCAAAGGAGGTCTGATCTGTTGCTCCATTGAGGTTTGTATTTACCAAAAACAACCACTCTTCACCCACTCTGACAGCGGAGACTACAAAATTTATTAGTAATATCACCCTTACTGTAGAGATTCATGAAAAGCTATTATGGGATTCAGAAAGCTAACAATACACATTGATCCCTGGCATAGGCTGAGGAGCTTTAACTTTTTACCCTTTTGTCTTAGTCATCCTGCTGGGGGCTTACGCAGCATTTGAGCTGACATAAATAGACTCTGCTAGCCCTAACCAGTTTGGCTCAGTGGTTAGAGTGTCAGCCCTCAGACTGAAGGGTCCTGGGTTCAATTCTGGCCAAGGGCAGGTACCTCAGTTGCAGGTTCTATCCCTGGCTGTGGTCAGGGCACGTGCGGGAGGCAACCAATCAGTGTGTCTCTCTCACATCGATGTTTCTCTCTCTCTCTCTCCCTCTTCCAGTCTCTCTGAAAATCAATGGAAAGATACCATAGGATAAAGATTAAATAAATAAATAGCCTCTACTAAATTATCCCTTTTGTCTCTTTTGTCTCTGTTCCTGGGTGTTGAGATTGTAGCTTTTTGCCCAAGGAGTAAACCAGCTGCACCAAATTTTAATACTGTTCATATTAGTGCAGTACTGCAGGTAGTTTGAATATGAATTGTTTAAGTGATTGTTATATTAAATTCTTTATTTTCTTTCCTTCATTTGCTTTGTGTTAAGTGTCTCGATCAAATTTCTCTCTGCATAGGGAGAACTAGCTTCAATCATACTGAGGTAAAATGATCAAGGAAGAGGAGGAACCAGGCCTTGGGTCTCCAATTCTTGTGCTCTTATGTATCTTTCTTTCCTCTCAGTCTCCCAATCAGGAGGAACAAGAAGTTGAAACTGATTGGGGTTTACTGAAGGGCCATACCTACACCATGACTGATATACGGAAGATCCGTCTTGGAGAAAGACTTGTGGAAGTCTTCAGTACTGAGAAACTGTATATGATTCGCCTGAGGAACCCCTTGGGAAGACAGGAATGGAGTGGCCCCTGGAGTGAAATGTGAGTGCCATTCCACTTTGACTACTACATCTCAAAAGCCCTATAGTCCTCCCAACCCCATTCCCCCAAACTGCTGCCAATGCTCAGTGACATCTGTCAGCTATTCCTAAACATGGGCCTTTAACTCAGCCAGAAGTGAGATAAAGCAGGCCCAATTTTCATGCATTCTGTTTCTTTGGCATACTGCTTGCTGTAACTAGTCAATGGCAAACATAAAGGATTATCCTTTTTTTGATCATTTGCTTTTAGTTCTGAAGAGTGGCAGCAACTGACTGCAGCAGATCGCAAGAACCTGGAGCTTGTTATGTCTGACGATGGAGAGTTTTGGTGAGGAGAGGTTTTCTGTGCTAAGGGAATTGTGGTTTTTACATGGAACTAAAGGGGTAGGTATTAAGTACCATCTTCATTTCTTTTCTGTACTCCTTCCATTCAGGATGAGCCTGGAGGACTTTTGCCGCAACTTTCATGAACTGAATGTCTGCCGCAATGTGAACAACCCCATTTTTGGCCGCAAGGAGCTAGAATCAGTGGTGGGATGCTGGACTGTGGATGATGATCCCCTGATGAACCGTTCAGGAGGCTGCTATAACAACCGTGATACCTTCCTGCAGAATCCTCAGGTTTGAATCAATTATCTTTCCTTCTTTTTTAAAATTTATTTCATTGTTGAAAATATTACAGATGTCTTCCATTTCCCCCCTCCACCAGAATCAATTTTTCTTTTGGCCTCCAAGCTATCAAGGCATTGGGAACCTTGCCTTTCACATTAATTCTTCCATTTGTGGCTATTGTGTAATATTCATCAACCAAGATGCCTAGGGATTGGCCCAGATGTTGGTAAAGCATGGTAGAATGTCTCTGGATAAATGCACCTTAGCAACATTAACAAATCTGAGCCCTCTCTTCTAGCTACCTCTCCTGGCCATATCGCTTAGTATGGCTCTTTGACAACTCCCACTTCTTTCTGATGGTCCCATATTGGAGAGGAAGGATCTTCTCCCAGACACTTTCTCAATTCATTTTCATTTTTTCCCCCTGCCCAATTGTTCTCTTGGGTGCACATTTACTATACATGTTCTCCTCATGAAGATTATTCTTTTGAGCTTCATCATGTCTCACTTTTCTAATATAGTACCAGGTAATTTATCCCAGGGTTTGAATGGCTACCTTGTCATCTATCTCTCATTACAGTGCTATTCCAGGTGACACATTAAAGCTCAAGCCTAAGCACACTCCAAAGCAAAAAATCCAAACATCCAAAGCCTGAATCTAAAATAACCTTGATAGTTTTATCCCCAAATGTGCTGATGAGCTAAGCCACAGAATACAAGAATTCTGACTGTATTAAAGCCTTATATGGGTGTGTATTTTCTTTGTATGGACTTCATTGGCAGGCATTTTGAAGGATACTAAGGCTTGTGGCATAATTTATTTAACTCATGCTTTTCTCCATCCCTTCCATTTTTATTGTCCCTAAAGAAAATAAAGCTCCTATTACTTCCTCCCTACACTTCTGTTTACAACCCTGGAAATGTTTTAAGTATCAAGCACATAAACCAAGCTGAAGAAATGGCCCTTTTGGCTTCATTGTTAAGTGTCTGCACAAGACTGACCTTTGGTGGCCTTGCGAGCCTATAATTCAGCATATGTTTCCTGTTTCTTGCTAAAGGGAGGGAGAGAAAGAAGGAGGGAGGGAGGGGAAGAGAGAAAAAAACCACAGAGATAGATAATAGATGATAGATAGATGATAGATAGATGATGATAGATGATAGATAGATAGATAGATGATAGATAGATGATAGATAGATAGATAGATAGATAGATGATAGATAGATAGATAGATAGATAGATAGATGATAGATAGATGATAGATAGATAGATATAGATAGATAGATAGATGATAGATAGATAGATAGATAGATAGATAGATAGATAGATAGATAGATAGATAGATAGATAGATGATAGATAGATAAAAATCTGATGCCTTTCAGTTTTACTTCCCAGTGACACCATGATTCCCCATATGGTATTTGAAAAGTCTCTAGTACAGGCCTGCGACTTCCCTAAAACAGTGGTAGCAAAAGATCAATTTTTAAGGAAGTGGATCCAGCCCTTCCACAAGCCACACATCTGCCTGGCAATAGGAAGTTAGCCTAGGGGGATGCTGCAGTGTCAGGTTAAGTTAAGCAAGAATACTTTGTCCTTATATATTCTGGAATTTTTCTGTATACTGCTTTTAAAATCAAGAGGACAATAATAAAAACAAAAACTCCCAAGATCTTACCAAGAACTTCTTAAAACAAAGCATAGTCCCTTTGGCATCAAAAGCCTAAGCATGAAGTTATCTCTCTCATACATGCTGAATGCCATAAAGAAAATCAAGTATGATCTACACTTATCAAGTCAATGAATTATCTAAATTATCCAATTTGTGTGGTCAGTGGCAAAGCCCAGAAAATAACCCAAGTCTCTGCTTTCCAAAGTAGAGTTTTTTTCCCCTGAAATTTGAGCTGGATTATCTGAAATGGAAGTGCTAACTAAGCTCCTTGGTGGTTTCTTTTCCTTAGTACATCTTCACTGTGCCTGAGGATGAGCACAAGGTCATCATGTCACTGCAACAGAAGGATCTGCGTACATATCGCCGCATGGGAAGACCTGACAATTACATCATTGGCTTTGAGCTCTTTAAGGTAAGAATGGGCATTTGGAGAAGAGAGAATGATGACAAATGGAGCAAAAATTAGGATGGCTTGGGGTTAGTGGAATTAAGAAAGGTCCAGGGATAAAGAAAGCAGAGGATCTAGGATCTTCCTACACAAAAACTATGACCTGAGTGGAATGGAGCATTTCATTTGATTTCATTTCCAGGTGGAGATGAATCGCAAATTTCGCCTTCACCACCTCTACATCCAAGAGCGTGCTGGAACTTCCACCTATATTGACACCCGCACCGTGTTCCTGAGCAAGTACCTGAAGAAAGGCAACTATGTGCTTGTCCCAACCATGTTTCAGCATGGCCGCACCAGCGAGTTTCTCCTGAGAATCTTCTCTGAAGTGCCTGTCCAGCTCAGGTTCAGTTTCCTTAGCCAGCCCTGCAAACTCCAGTTCTCTGCTTTGCCTCCTAAGGGACAACTTGTTCAAATTAGATTTAAATGAAATAATGGTGGTAGGAATATACTTCAAAGTGGTGTTATGAGAAATTCCCCAGTGAGTGATCTGAGCTTGAAATCTCTGACTGGCTATTCATAAGGAACAGGCCTGTACACTAAGGTTTTCCACTTATATTTTATCTTCTGTTCTCTGGCTAACTCTCTCTTCTATTAGACAGCTGGCCCTCCTCACTGTTCCTCTATTATGTTCTGAGTGTTGAGTCAACAAAGCTACCTTTTCACCCCAACCCTGACTTCTTTGATCTTTATCTACTGGTCCTTAAAACAAGGGGAAAGGAAAACATAGTCATAAAATGTAAGCCATGTCTGAGGAAGAATGGGCCAAGTCACTCAGTGTTTCATGCTTTTTAACAATAATGTCTACTTTGGTAAGACTCTCTCCTCATCAGAGGGCATTCTTCATCAATAATGTGTCTTCTTTTTGATATTCCAGGGAACTGACTCTGGACATGCCCAAGATGTCCTGCTGGAACCTGGCTCGTGGCTACCCGAAGGTAGTTACCCAGATCACTGTTCACAGTGCTGAGGGCCTGGAGAAGAAGTATGCCAATGAAAGTAAGAACTGCAAGGGTGTCTGGGAAAACAAAATTTAGTATCATTTTTTGCATGTGTGATTAGAAAAGATGGTCACAAATGATTCTTTCCAATGGAATTTTCAGTCTAGACAAGTCAGAATGGCTTTCAACTATGGCAAAATGGAATGTAAACTTTGTGCAAGGCCTACATAATATTTATTTTTATATTATTCCTTTATAAAGTGTAGGGAAAAAGGGAACCAGGAACAAAAGTGCTAAGTCATTCCTGTACCCTGGTGTTATGCTCAACATCCCAGAATGGACTAAGTGAAATAGTTTCTTGACTATCTGGAAAGAGAAATTTAATCATTGTCTTAAAAACAAATGTCACTGCCCTGATGGGTGTGTCTTAGCGGTTGAGCATCAACCTAGGATCCGGGAGATCACAGTTCAATTCCCAGTCAGGGCACATGCCCAGGTTGTGGGCTTGATCCCCAGCAGAGGATGTGCAGGAGGCAGCTGATCAATGACTCTCTCATCGTTGATGTTTCTATCTCTATCTCTCTCTCCTTCTCCCTTCCTCTCTCTGAAATCAATAAAGATATATTTAATTTTTTTTTGAAAAAACAAACAAAAAAACACACAAATGTCACTTTGTTCCAGCTGTGAACCCGTATTTGATCATCAAGTGTGGAAAGGAAGAAGTCCGTTCTCCTGTCCAAAAGAATACTGTTCATGCCATTTTTGACACACAGGCCATTTTCTACAGAAGGACCACTGACATTCCTATTATAGTGCAGGTAAGAATGTGAATAGGGACCCCCAGGATGGCTCATATTCAGTATCAAATACTAGATTATCCCAAGTGCCTCACATATGTCTAGGATACAGAGCAAGCGTTAACCTGATTTTTTGTTTATTTGTTTTGTACTCAGAGACACGTCCCACCAGTCATAGACACTGACTTTCTTATTAATCTCCATCCTAAATAGCCTCTTTTCCATTTATTTCATTGTGGGCAGAAGCCCTCATGCTCACAGGTATAGTAAAATCCCATGAGGGAAAGCATAAACCAGTTCAGATGACCCTGATCCTGCTACTTAAGGATGGACCACTACAGTCTGGTTGTTCTTCTGACTTAATGCTTCTGACCAGTGTGTTTGGGTAGGCATCTCATAACGATCTTGAGCTCTGCTTGATGGCTTTTCATCACTGTTACAGGTATCTTCCCCTCAGCCAGTGAGTTATCAGGAGAGATTGTCTTTTGGTTTTTAAACAAACTTTTCCAAGCTTAGCATTAGGTTCTAGATGCCACTGGGAAAAGCCCAATCTCACAGAGGGTTGCTCACCTTCACTCTCTCAACTTTTCTCTCCAGGTCTGGAACAGCAGAAAATTCTGTGATCAGTTCTTGGGGCAGGTTACTCTGGATGCTGACCCCAGTGACTGCCGTGATCTGAAGTCTCTGTACCTGCGTAAGAAGGGTGGTCCAACTGCCAAAGTCAAGCAAGGCCACATCAGCCTTAAAGTTATTTCCAGCGATGATCTTACTGAGCTCTAAATCTCCAGTTCCAGAAAATCCTGACAGCTTTCCATCCTTTTATTTTCTGTCAGATGCCAGGTCTTATCTCAGATTCAAATCTTTTGAAAAAAAGAAATTAATAGTAATTAACTTTTCCTTTCTTCTGATAAGTTCCCCATACCTCCCGATCCAAGTAGCATCAGTAGCTACATAACCTATATACCTCCAGCAGCTGGACAGGGGGAGGTGACAGTCTTATCCAGAGATCATATGGATATTTGCCAAAAAATATCTCTGGAGCTTCCGGGGGTGAGATTCAAGCAGGACAACAACAGTCTGGATATCCTACAGATGCCTTTGCTGCTTTCAGGTGCCCAATATATCTCCTCTGTAGAGCATGTTGAGGAAGGAGGAGGGGTGATCAAGGCCAAGCTGGTCTAGCCTGACATTCCAGCTCCTTACTGAACACTACAAATGACCCTGCAGCATTTTATTCAGCAGCCAGAGCCTGCTTATACATCCCCAGCCCTTACCACCACCACAACTACTACAACCACCAGCACAACCACCACCACCACCACCACCATCACCATCACCATCACCACCACCATCACCACCTCCGGAAAGTGTAGTCCTGCCCTAACCTAAGTCACCTCCCACAGTAGGTTTTACCTTCATGTTGAGGAAGCTTCCTTGGTGCTTAATCAAGAGCTCGAGTTCAGTGAGGCCTAGACAATGGGAAGGGCCTGAGCTCCAGTTCATTGGAAGCCAGCTGTGTGCCACAAGAGGGAAAAGTGGAAGAAGCTGCAGTGGGAGACAAAGCCTCGGTCCCCCACCCATCCACACACACCTACACTCACACACGCGCATGTGGGCGCGCATGAACTACCGTTCAGGCAGTCAGTGGGCAAGAGGAAGAATGAATAAGTACCACACACTCTAAAAGGATAAGAAAATCTATCCAGGCATAGTACAGCCAGTTTTGGGCCCCTGACTGCAATGTGAAACCTCCTGCTGCTGCTAGGTTTACAAACAAGCCCGTTGTTCTGTGCCTCCCAATATTGGTACGGAAGACCCCATCTGAGGCCTTGAGACTTTGGTCTCAGCCCAGGCCTCTCAGGCATTTTTGTCAGTTGGGACGCTTCACTCCCTGAGGGTTTGTTTGCCCCTCTTGTTGTTTCAGTACTTCTACATAATTTTCTCTAGAGTCAGTCGTTCTGATACATTCTTCCCTCCGTCTCATCTATCAACATTCTACCCTTCCTATAAGGCCCAGCATAAATGCCACCTCCTCCATGAAGCCTTTTCTAACCCCCCAAATCCCCACTTCCATCAATATTTCAATGCTTCTGCAATGATTAAAAAAAATCATAGTTGTAGTACCTAGTCTAGTCCAGCACGCATTCATTTAAAAAAATATTTTGTAGAGGTTTTTTAGCTTGCTCATTTCCTATCATGTTTTTCAGCCTGTGTTACTTCTGCAGTGCCTTCACTACACTGCCTTACATAATCCAAACCACAATAAAATTTACATTCAATAAATTGACCAGTTTTGACTTGATTTGATGGCAAAGGAGAGGTGGCAAGAGTGGTCACCTGTTGAGAATTGTTTTGGGGGCACTAGAGGTGGGGTGGGAGTGTGAGGGTACTTCTTGCAACTTGAAAGCAGGTACAGTCTGATGGAGTCAGAGGCATTGGCTGAATTCTGATGGTACAGTCCTCCATCCATGTTGGAGTGGGGGGAGTTGGGAGAACGGAGACGAGCCCTCTTCTATCCCATTCTTAGGAATATTTAGGTGGTATTTGGGATTACATGATTTTGAAACTCCTCTGGGATTGGATTCAAGGTCAAAGCTACGGTGGCCAATTTTTCAAGGGTAGACCTCTCAACAGGAAAAAATACCAACTCTTCCCTGTCAGCATTTCCCTTAGAGGTGGTGAATAAATGTGAGGACTTCACTAGCTTCCACACTCAATCTGCCATTTTCCCATCTTGTAATAGGCTATGGGAGAAGCTCTTCTCCTTTTTCTTGAGCTCTGCTTCCTGACAGGAAGGAATGTTCAGTCAGGGGAGGAGTCTCTAAGCTCAGTAGAACCATCTTCAAACACAGCCTTCATTCCCTGTCCCTTCAACACTACCTCAAAACATAACTAGAGGTGACATCTTTAATACAGATGTGGTAGAGTTTGTCAGAAATGCAATATCCCATACAGATACTGTAATAGTTCTATATGGTCACCAGATGGCACTATGATATTATAATTAAGTTCAAAGAAGCTACCATTTTTTAAGGATGAGAATTTTTTCCCCAAGTAAAAGGTAGAAAAGAAAAGGAACTAACACTTTTTGATTATCCTCTATGTGTCAAACTCTATGCTCAATGCTTTATATATGTGATCCCATTTAATGCTCATAACAATTATTATCTCCCTGTCTTTCAAGGAAAAGGAAATTAAGGAACAGAGAGGCTAAGTAAGGATATTCAGGCACTAATCATATCATGATTATTAGTCAAATAAGCATATCTATTTGACTCCTCAACTTTAACCTTTTCCATAAAAGTATGCTGTCCCCAGAAAGTGGTAACATCTTCCCTACATCTGTATTACTAGCTGTGTACCCACAATACTATAACAAGAACTGTGCAGATATACCAAATGTTTCTCTCAGAACCTTTACCACTCTAATGTATGTATACATGCATATACTTATGCACACATGCATATAGTGTGTTGGTAGGCTTGGTCTTCCCAAACAGAATCCAATGCTCTAATACATACCAAGTTGATAACAACATGAATTACTTGATAACAACATGAATTAATCTCAAAATAATTATGCTGAGTGAAAGAAGCCAGAAAAAAAAGATGCATTCTGCTGGATTCTATTGACATAAAATCTAAAAAATGTAAACTACTCTATAGTGACATGTTTATCATTGATTGTCTGAGGGGTTGGGGAAGGGAGAGAAGAAAGGAATACAAAGTGACCTGGCCCTAGCCGGTTTGGCTCAGTGGTTAGAGCGTCAGCCTGCGGACTGAAGGGTCTCAGGTTTGATTCCAAACAAGGGTGCGTACCTTGGTTGCAGGCTCAATCGAAGGCCCAGGTCAGGGAGCGTGTGGGAGGCAACCAATCAATTTGTCTCTCTCACATCAATGTTTCTCTCTCTCTACCTGCCCCCCTTTCCTGTCTCTTTCTCTCCTTTCCACTCTCTCTGAAAAGCAATGGAAAAAACATCCTCAGGTGAGGGTTAAAAAAACAAACAGAAAAACCCAAAGTGACCTGGAGAAACTTTTGGGAGTGATGATTATGTTCATTATTTTGAATGTATTTTATATTTTGGTTGTTGTGTTGGTTACATGACTGTATGCATTTTTCAAAACTCAACTGATTTTTACTGTAAATAAACTTTTAAGGAATAAAATCTCATAACCATATCACTCTCCCCAACAAATCTTTCTTTCTTTTTTTTTTAAAATATGTCTTTAGTGATTTCAGAGAGAGGAGAGGAGAGGGAGAGAGAAACATCAATGATGAGAGAGTCACTGATGGGCTGCCTAGCCCGCAACCCGGGCATGTGCCCTGACAGGGAATCGAACCAACCCCGATCGCCTGGATCCTAGGTCGACTCTCAACCGCTGAGCCACGCCCGGCCGGGCCACAACAAATCTTTTAAAGTTCTCATAGGTATTATATTTAAATCCAGGAATTGTTATACTTTTTGTTTTCTATGATCATACATATTTTAAAGAACTTAAAAGGAGGTTTATTTATTTTTTCTTCTTACATACATTGAGGTATGTTCCCTGTATTCCTACTTTGCTGAGAACTTTTATCATAAATGGGTGTTGGGTTTTATCATATGCTTTTTTTGCATCTATTGATATGATTATGTGGCTTTTATCCTTCATGTTGTTTGTGTGGTGTATCACATTTATTGATTTGTGGATTTTTACCCTCTTCACATCCTTGGAATAAATCTCACTTGATCATGGTCTATTCCGTTAGCTTATATTTTCTTGAGGATTTTAACATCTATGTGTATCAGGAATATTGGCCTGTAATTTCCTTTCTTTGTAGTATCCTTATCCGGTTTTGAAATTAGGATAATACTGCCTTCATAAAATGAGCTTGGGAGTCTTCCTTCCTCTTGAATATTTTGGAATACTTTGAGAAGGATAGGTATTAGTTCTTCTTGGAATGTTTCTTAAAATTCACCTGTGAAGCCATCCAGTACAGGACTTTTGTTTGTTAGGAGTTTTTTTATTTTTATTTTTTTATTTTTTATTGCTGTTTTAATTGTACTAGTTTTAATCTATTTATTCAGAGTCTCTGATTCTTCCTGATTCAGTTTTGGAAGATTGTATGTTTCTAGGAATTTAAGCATTTCATCTAGATTGTCCAAATTTTGGGCATACAGTTGCTTGTAATATTTTCTTACGATTTTTTGTATTTCTTTGTTTTCAGTTTTACGTCTCCTCTTTCATTTGTGATTTTATTTACTTGCGTCCTCTTTATTTTTTCTTGATGACCCTGCTTAAAAGTTTATCAGTCTTGTTTATCTTTTAGAAGAACAAGTTCTTGGTTTCATTGATCTTTTGTATTGTTTTTTATTTAGACTCTATTTCTTTTATTTCTGCTCTGATCTTTATTATTTCTTTCCTCGATTCACTTTGGGGTTGTTTGTTGTTCTTTTCCCAGTTCCTTTAAGTGTAAAGTTAGATTGTTTATTTTATATTTTTCTTGTGTTTTAAGATAGGCCTGCAATGTTATGAATTTCCCTGTTAGGACTGTTTTCAACATGTCCCATAGATTTGGGGGTGTTTTGTTCTTATTGTCATTTGCTACAAGTTATCTTTTGATTTCTCCCTTCATCTCAATGATAACCCATTCATTGTTTAGAAACATGTTATTTAGCCTCCATGCCTTTGCATGTTTTTCAGTTTTATTCTTGTGATTGAATTCTAGTTTCATACCATATGATCATAGAAGGTGCTTGATATGATTTCAATTTTCTTAAATGTACTGAGACTTGATTTGTATCCTAACATGTGGTCTATCCTAGAAAATGTTGCCTGTGCGCATGTAAAGAATATATATTCTGCTAATTTTTTAAAAATATATCTTTATTGATTTCAGAGAGAGGAAGGGAAAGGGAGAGAGAGAGATAGAAATATCAATGATGAGAGAGTCATTGATCTGCTGCAGCCCGCAACCCGGGCATGTGCCCTGACTGGGAATCGAACCCTGATCACCTGGATCCTAGGCTGATGCTCAACCGCTGAGCGACTCCCGGATGGGCTATATTCTGTTATTTTGAGGTGTAATGCTCTAAATATATCAATTAAATCCATCTGGTTTAATGTGTCATTTAAGGCCACTGTTTTCTGTTGATTTTCTATCTGAAAGATTTATCCATGATGCCAGTGGAGTACGAAAATCCCCTACTATGACTGTATTACTGTCAAACTCCCCCCTTATATCCATCAATATTTGCTTTACATATTTAGGTACTCCAAAGTTGGGTGCAATGGTTATATCCTCTTGCTGGATTGTTCTCTTCATCATTATGTAGTGTCCTTCTTTGTCTCTTAATATAACTTTGGTTTTAAAGTCTATTTTGTCAGATGTAAGTATTGTTACCCCAGCTTTTTTCCCATTCTATTTGTATAAAATATCTTTTAACATCCCTTTTTTAGTTTGTGTGTATCTTTTGTCCTGAAGTGGGTCTCTTGCCGACAGCATATATATGGGTTTTGTTTTCTTATCCACTCAGCTACCCTATGCCCTTTGATTGGAGCATTTGAGCCATTTACATTTAAAGTGATTATTGATAGGTATGTATTTATTGCCATTTTATTCTTGTGACTATATTCCTGTTTCTCCTCCTTCTCCTTCCTCTTCTCCTTCTTCTTCTTCTCCTTCCTCTTCTTTCTCTTCCTCTTCTTTTACTTCCTCCCCTTCTTCTTCTCCTCCTTCTCCTCCTCCTTCTTCTTCCTTTTCTTCTCCCTCTCTCCCTCTCTCCCTCCCCATCCCCATCCCCATCCCCCCTCCTCCTCCTCCTCCTTCTTCTTTTTCTTCTCCCTCTCCCCCTCCCCATCCCCCCTCCTTCTTCTTCTTCTTTCTTCTTCGTTCCTTTAGCATTTCTTATAATACTAGTTTGGTGGTAACACACTTCTTTAGCTTTTCCATGTCTGGGAAGCTCTTTATTTCTCTTTCAATTTTAAATGATAACCTTGCTGGGTATAGTAGTCTTGGTGGTAGGTACTTGTTTTTATCACTTTGAATATTTCATACCAATCCTTTCTGGCCTGGAATGTTTTTCTTGAGAAATCCACTGTCAGTCTTATGGGAGCTCCCTTGTAAGTAATTAACTGTATTTTTCTTGCTGCTTTTAAGAGTCTTTCTTTTCTTTTAATCCTTACCATTTTAATTATGATGTGTCGTAGTGTGAGCCTCTTTGGGTTCATCTTGTTTGAGACTTTCTGTGCTTCCTGGAGTTTTGTGTCTCTTCCTTCACTAAGCTAAGGAAGTTTTCTGTCATTAATTCTTCACATAGGTTCTCAACCCCTTGCTCTCTCTCTCCTCCTTCTAGTACCCCTATGATGTGGATATTGTTATGCTTCATGTCCCAAAGATACCTTAAACTATTTTCATTTTTAAAAATTATTTTTTCTTTTTGCTGCTCTGATTGGGTGTTTTTTTTTATATCTTGTCTTCCACATTGTTGATTTGATCTTTTGCTTCATCCAACCTAATGCTTATTCCTTCCAGGGTATTCTTAATTTCAGATATTGTATTATTCATTTTTGGGTGGCTCCTTTTAATGGTTTCTATGTCCTTTATCATGCTGTTGTAGTTCTCTCTAAGTTTCTTGTAGTTTTTATGAAGTTCTTTGAGCATCCTTATAACCATTTTTTTTTTTTTTTTAACTCTATATCTGATAAATTGGTTGTCTCCATTTCATTTAGCTATTTTTCTGGAGATTTCTCCTGTTCTTTTATTTGACGCATGTTTCTTTGTCTCCTCATTTTGGTTGCCTCTTTGTGTTTGTTTCTATGTGTTACGTAGATCTGCTGTGACTCAGTCTTGGTAGGGTGGCCTTATGTAGTAAGTGTCCTGTGGGACCCAGTGGCACAGTCTCATTGATCACCTGAGCTGGGTGCTTTAGGAATGTGCTTGTGTGGTTTGTGTGGGCTGTCCTGTTGTAATTGAGACTTGATTTCTATTGGCCTGTTTCTGTGTAGCATCTATCCTTAGGCTGGCTTATGTGAGTCTCAATCTCTATGACAGTGAATGAGCTGCAGTGCAGGTGCTGATCACAGGAAGCAAAATTCGCCTCAGCTGAGTCTGATGCCTGCTGAGATCTCCTTTTTATACTGCTTGTGAAGTCAATTGGATTCTACTCTGATGTTGTCTGAAGCTGACCTCTGGGTGTGTTGGTTTGGGGGCCTCTTGGGAGGGACTCTGGTGCAGACCAATGTCAGATGCTGTCTGTGACTGGCTTTGGGCAACCTGTTTGGAGCTACATAGCAATCCAGAGTTTGTGACTGCCTCTGCTGGGCTTGGCTGTGTGTGTGAAGGACCAAGCTGCACATCAAGATTGGCTTTTACTAGCAGTGGGCCCAAGACCCCCCAAAACCCCCTTCTACTTGCCTCTGCCTGTTAGGCTCAGTCACCAAAAGTGGCTCAGGTGGTACTCAAGTTTCTTGAGGTAAGTTCTCAGTGAGTCACCAGGTATGAACAATGGTGTTCACCAGGTCAATACAGGTTGAATCTCTGTGCCAATGCTGGGTCTGAGGCCCCTCAGCAAATGTTCCAGAGTATACCAAGTCTAGCTGCCACCTGCTGGCTACTTGCACACCTTTGTGGTGTGGTAGTGTCTGGGGGAATTGTCAGGGTGAGGCCAGCAGAGTTTATCAGGTCCAAACAGAGCAAGATTTGGCCATGTGGAAGGAGAGCTCTGCACTGATTGGGCATGTGAAGGAAAAAAGTCCCCCGACCTAGAGCCACACAACTCAGTCTGACGCAGATTCTGTACAGAGCTGGATCTCAGAAGGGTGGTGCCACTGGGAGTCAAGAGGGTGGGGTTAGTGAATCTCCCATATGGGGGAGATGCTGGTTAGGCTTGGGGAAAGGTAGGGGGAATGGCCACACTCTAGTGTCATCCAACTCATGGCAGGGTGGAGCCACCTGGGGTCAGGAGAATGAGACCACCAGGAACCCAGAGAGTGGGGTTAGTAGATCTCCTATGAGGGGAGGCACCAGTCAGCTTCTCAGGAGAGTATGGGGAATGGACCCTGGCCCAAAGCCACACAACTCAGCCATTGACACTGCCTGAGTCTGCCCAGACCTCTACACCCCGACCCAGGTTCCTCAGCAGGGCACAATCTCCACTGTCTGGGATGGCAGGGAGAGTGGGGTTATTACATTCCCCCAGACTGACTCCATATAGAGGGGAGTGCTCCACCCAAGAAAGATGGTGTCTTCTGTGTGGGAGAATAACTCAGTTCATGGATCCTGGTGGCTGTCCCTTCAGATCCCTCTCCAAAGCCACTAACCATAGTCTCCCCTCATGAGATGCTAGTCTGCTCCATCCTCTCTCCGCTGGGGCCCAGGGTGAGTGGCTGCAAAGGAGATTTTATATTTTGGCCCTTTAAGAGGGTTGCCTGGGTCTCTGGCAGACTCCTGCTTCTCCCTGGTGGACAGAATCTCTGCTAATTTTCACAGCCAGATGTTATGTGGGTACCTCTTCCTGACTCTGGTGCTCTGAGCTTGGGAGCCTGGCTTGGGGTTGAAACTCCACATTTCTCAGCCACAGCCTGTGGGAGTGGAGCAAGCCCTTTTTGCATCTGTGCCCTTCCTACTAGTCTCAGTGTGGCTTGTTCCATAAATCCTCATTTATAAGACTTCTTTTCAGCTAGTCTTCAATTGGTAATTCAGGATGATTATTCTATAACTTAGTTGTAATTCCAGTTTGGCCCTAGGAGGAGGTGGGTGTACCTTTCACCTACTTTGCCATCATCTTGGATCTTGGATTTTCTTTTCTATTTCTTGATGCACAAAATTTTTAATTTTGATTATGTCAAATGTATCTTTTATTTTGTTCTTTATGGTTTTGGTGTCATATCAAAGGAACCATTTTCTAATCCAATGTCACAAGATTTATGCTTATGTGTTTTTCTAACAGTTTTGTTGATTAGCTCTTACATGTAGATTTTTGAACCATTTTGAGTTAATTTATGTATATAGTGTAAAGCAAGGGTCCAATTTCACCCTTCTGCATGTGGATAGTCAGTTGTCCCAGCACCATTTGTTGAAAAGATTATTATTTTCTATTGAATAGGCTTGGTACTCTCATTGAAAACTAATTGACCACAAATGTGTGGGTTTATTTCTGGACTCTTGTTCTATTCCATTGATCTTTAAGCCCATTTTTATTCCAATACCACACTGTCTTGACTACTGTAGCTTTTAAGTAAGTTTTGAAATCAGGGAATGTGAGATTTCTAATTTTGTTTTTCTCTTTCAAAATTGTTTTGGGTATTTTGGATCTCTTGAATGTCTATATAAATTTTAGGATAAGCTTACAGTTTCTGCAAAGTTTTCTTGGATTTTGAAAGAGATTGTATTGAATTTGTAGATCAATTTGAGGAATATTGCCATCTTAAAAATATTAAATAGCACTTAGCTGAACAACATAAAAATAAACATGGGGCATGTATTATTTTTTAGATAAAAGTAAAACTAATATTACTTATTTATAAAATGGTTCAGTAATCATTTTATAAATAGGCTTTCCTTTCAAAAAGCACCCAGTCTCCCTTTTGTATTGTTTCTAGTTGGTCGTTTGGAGACAGAAACAAAGATCTTGCTATTAAAACTAAGACACATCAAAAAAGGGCAGCTTTGATTGTTAGGATTCTTGGTTTTATAGACTCACTTTTCATACAGTCCCAGGCTGGGCAAGGGTAGAGCAAAACTATAATTTATCAAGAACATACTGTTTGCCAAGCCCTGTGCCCTGCATTTCCCCACAACATAGCCTCACTCAATCCTTCCAACAATGTATAGATGAGTATAACTATTCTAGTTTTACAGGTGAGGAAGTGAAATCTTGAGGAGGTTAAAGAACTGGGTCAAACTAAAAAGGCTATTAGTGGTAGAGGGGGATTTGAAACAAAGCTGTTTTAACCTCCAAGTATCTGTTACATCCACTTCTCCCATGCTCTGAGACCACCAAGAGTATGAAAACATCTGTCCAAACTCTTTTCTAACCTTGCTGCTCAAGCTTGGTAAAGAGTTCTCACATCTTTGCTCTGAACTCTCCTAGCCTGTTGAGTTGCTCCCAGATGCTCTTACACATGTTGAAGATCACAAGGAAAGTCCATAGTCTGTGCTGAAATTCTTACTTAAGCTGACCAAGGACCTGGCTCAGTACACTTTTTCAGAGGAGCTCTGCTTAGAGATAGGCATTGCCTTTAGTTGCATGGATGGACACATCCAAACCAAAAACACATATTTTTGGGTTTCAGTGTAGACCTTCTTTCCTGGTAAATCATTTGAAAAGAAATTCTCAATGAAAATTGTGTAAGAACCCATTTTACTCTATAGTGGATGATTTCTGTGTGTCTAACTGTATATTACTATAGGGCAATTTCTAAGGATTCTGAATATATCAAACCAATCTAGGTTATTGATCAAAGACCATATCTTCTTGAACATCAAAATAAGAGGAGAGTTAGTTTAACTTCTAAGAAAGAGGTTGACCTACAGCAACTGGAAGGACAAATCCAAACACCATGGAATGGAGAATACTGTATGATTTTTCTGAATGACACTCCATGCAAAAATGCCCCCTCCATATCAGTCTGTGAGTTCTCAGCCTCAGAACTATTTACATCATTGGGCTTATATGTTTTTCCTACAGGATTATCATAAAGAAAGAGTTTGCAGTCATGAACTGCAGCCAACATTCTTTATCACATTTTTTCACTCTCTATTGGCTTAGGGATCATTAATTTTTATTTTTTAAAATATGTTTTTATTGATTTCATAAAGAAGGAGAGATAGAAACATCAATTGTGAGAGTCATTGATCAACTGCCTCCTGCACGCCTGTTACTGGGGATCAAGCCCACAACCTGGGCATGTGTCCTGACTGGGAATTGAACTGTGTCTTCTTGGTTCATAGGTCAATGTTTAACCACAGAGCCATGTTAGCCAGGCAGTTTTGATTTTTTGATGTGACTTTCATGTGTCGCTTCCATATCTCTCCATGGATCTATAATCAGGGGTTATGGTTTCTGTACAGGAACTATTAGACAAGCTCTTGAGCTTGATGTGAGAATACTCGTGAAGGAGATGCACTAGAGAATAAGAGGTCCATCCTGATGGTGCCAGAGAGTCCACGGAAAGGACTTAAGGAGTGTTATAATCTAGTCAGATTTAATTTTTAGGAAAAAAATACTCTAGTAGCAATGTGAATGAGAAGAGTGCCAAGAATGAAATATGAGAGACCAGTTCCTTCAAGCCTTCTTTATTTATTTCCCTGCACTGCTGCAATATCCTCCAGTAGTAGTGGAAATAAAGAGTAAGGTATAGTTTGAGAGATTGAAGAGAAGAAATCAAGAGAAACTGGTAACTAAGGAAATAGTAGGGGTAATAAGATGAGGGGAAATTCAAGGATGATACTTAGATTGCTCATTAGGGGTAGTGATTAGAGACAGAGCACAAGGAGAAGATCTGGTATGGTGAATATGAGATAATAATTTAGTTTTGGACATCTTGAGTATCAAATGCTGTTGGGACACATTAGTGGAGATTCCAAGTAAGTAGATGAATTTATATTTAGTGCCTGAATCTTAGAGGAAACATATGGGCTGGAGATATTAATTTGGGAGTTATGATATAAGTGGGAGCTAGAAGCATAGTGTTAATAAAATAGAGCATGAAAAAATCTTGAGGGGACACCCAAATGTAAAGAATGACTAGAAATGGAGTTTTGAAAAGGCAACTGGGAGAATGGCAAACAGAGAGGTCAGAGAATGATCAGGAGAGAGTGGTCATAGAATCAAGAGAACAGGGTTTCAAGAAGAAAGAAGCAGCCAACATTCACTCAGTCAACTAAGGTTTATTGAGTGATTACTCTGTGCCTGAGGATGTCTCAGGGAATTAAAAAGAAAATATATTTTCCCTGCTGGAGCTTACATTCAACTTGGAATAGCCAGACAAGAGAAAAATAAATAAATGATAGAGTATGAAAGAAGTTGATAGATGTTATGGAGAAAAGGACCAGGGAAAACATATCAGAAAGTCTAGTGGGGAATGTGCAGTTAAAATGGAGTAATCATTAAAAAAAATATTTAAGCAAAGAATTGAAGAAAGTGATATGTGGCATGTGTGGATATCTGAGGGAAGAGTTTTCCAATCAGAAGGAACAGCCATAATAAAGGCTCTGAGGTAAACATGTCTGAAATGTTTGTGGAATAGCAAGGAACCAGTTACTGGAGCAGAATGAGTGAAGTCTAGAATAAAGGGGAATAAGATGACAAAGCAAAGAGGTGGTACACAGTGGTGGGTTTTTTAAGTCATTATAAGGAATTTGTCTTTACATTGAGAAGAATATGAATCCATTGGAGTTTTGGTTTGTGTTGAATGTTCTATTGAGACTATAGTTAGGCATGCAAGGGTAGAAGGAAGGAGACCATTTAAGAGGCTATTGCAACTATCCAAGCAAGAGATGAAGTTGCTTCATATCAGATCAGTTGCAGTGAAGGCAGTGAGAAGTGGTCAGATTACATATGCATACATTCACACACACACACACACACGCACGCACGCATGCACACTCACAATCTTATAGTTTCTTTCTAATTAGTTTCATTAAAGCATAACTTAAATCTAATAAGATTGCCTGATTTTAATTCTATGATTCAATTATGGGTCAATTGTATCTTATATGGATGCTATAATGTCTCCTGCTAAAATGAATTGGTATAGCAGGTTTTCCCCAAGAGTATATTATCTTAAGTTCTAAGAGTACTACACAATGACTTTGGCAATGAAAAAGGGAAAAGATTTGATAACTATTAACGAACTGGTTATTTCAGTCAAAAATAGATGAAGTCTTGAAAAGGAAGTGTGAAGCATGGGCTTGCTTTGTATAGCATAAGACCTCACCAATACAGAGAGAATAACTGGATGCTGTCTCCAGATGCAAGCCAATGGTGTTAGTGAGCAAAGATTTCTTACCTTTGGATGTAGATGAGAAAAAATGTGGTATACGTGCTCACACTGTCTGCATACTTCACCAACTAGGGCCAGACTTATCCTACACGGGACTAATGACTAACAATGACTACATTATTATGGAAGAACACTTCTATGTATTTGGGTTGCCAGCCAAAAATCACCCAGAGCAGTGGCTACTATTGAGGGTATTCTGGTTGGCCAGGATATATTTAAAGGGTTAATAATAATACTAGTTACAATTTAGTGGGTACCTACTATGTGACCAAATAAAATTTTTGATATGTTAACTTTTTTATTCTTCACAAGCCCATGATGTATTTTTATGTTCTTTTTATAATTGAAGCAAATTCAATTATAAAAGAGAGAAGTGAAATGCAGTTCTAGTTCTGAAATCTAAATTCTTAATTCCCTATCAGGCTGAGGGGGTTCCATTATTTAATATATTCAAGTGAATTGACAGCACACCATAGAGTCTAGTTGGGGCAAGAGCAAAAGAAGTGGTGGGAGCCAGGATGGAGCATTTTTAGTACAGTAAAGTTACTATCTACTAAGAATAATGATTTTACACTCATTTTATTTTTAGTGGGAAACCCTACTTTGAAGAGACTTCTTCTATGGGGGGGAGAGGGAGTGGGTGGTATGGAAATTTAGGAAGCTGATATAATATGTAGGTAGACTAATGTAGAAACTACTAGAAATATACAGGTTGCCTTGCAAAGCATTTTGCAGCAACCTTGAATGGAAGAAGCACCAGTGCAATGTTAGATTATGTGATAGGAGCTGCATAAGGGGTGCTGAGTTATATTGAGGCATTGGGGGTTCCCCGATAAACCCCAAATGGTTGCTCTATCTATGGACAGGGCAAAAAGTGGGGCAAACCTATCACAAAGGGCCACAGTGAATGCTCCAGTCAATGGATAATTAAGGGAAAGTCACTGGGCCACCACCTATATGTTGGCTGGCAAAACAAGTGCCCCTCCAGGTAAGGTTCATTCCTTTACTTCTTATACACGTAGAGGCTAAGGAGCCAAACTTGTACTTGGCCTGGCTCCTGCAGCTGCAGGTGCCACCTCAGCTGTAGCCAAGCACCATGACAATGATGAGGAGCACCATGTTTGGAAATTATTCATTATTGATGATAATAAATGGAATCCAAAAATGTTATACAAAGGAGTTAGAAGGTTCTAAGTTACAAACTAGGCAATAGTGTCTTTTCCACAGTCAAGTCTTATGATAGAAATATCCTGAAAGCAGATTATGACATATGCACTTTTGCTTCAGGAGAAAAACAGCTTACCAAACATAACACTTTCAAAATCAGAAAAAAAATCACTGTTGAAGGTGGAAATGGACCAATAAAACTGGAGATTAGGTTCTTTCTGGAGAGGAATAATTGGTAATCCTGCTCCCTACTTGAATGCTATAGGAGTAACTGTATCATACTTAAATGATTAATTTTGAAAATTATGTCACACATCTATTTAAATATGAAGGGGATTTTAGTTACTATTTGCTAATGTCTGTTCAAAAGAATTTAGAAGGAAAATGTGGAAAACATGGTGGGTCTATTCATTTGTGTTTCCTGCAGGGTTTCAAGAGCCTTATTCTGTAACATTGTTGGAACATACCATTTCCTTCCTTTCCTTTACTATTTTAAAGCATGGCAATTCAGTTTTACCTTTTGTAAAATTAAAAGTTATTTCTCATTATTAATTTTATTCTCATATGACACCATAGTCTGAGGAGCCAGTCAATCCATGTCCACAGGGAAGAACTTACATGCAATTATATTTGAGTTCTCTCCTTCCCCAGTGAGGCCTCAGAAGTGTGTAAAGAGAACGTAGGAAGTCCTAGTGACAGGACTAGTGACAGGTGGAATTAAGTTAGGGAATAACTTTTTGATACCAAGGTAATGGTAGTTGCTGGTGGAAGTAGGTTGGGGTATGATATTCAGCCTGCATCCTATGTCTTTGCCACAACCTCTGAAATGTCACAAGGAAGGTATCTTTCAGTCTGTTGCTCTTCTTATTGAACATTTTATTGAGGTAATTGTAGGTCCACATGCAGTTGTCAGAACTAATATAGAGAGATCCTTTGTACTCTTTACTCATTTCCCCCCAATGGTAGCATAGTCTGTTGCTTCTTATTTTGTGAGAATGTATATCCCTAGAAACAGGACCAGGGTACTCTAGTTAAAATGTTAAAGTACATGTAAAATGGAACCAAATTGCCAATTTCCTCTTGCCTCCAAGAAGGGTTGCTTGGGTGAACATGGAAAATTTTAAAGGAATGGCTATAGCACAAGCTGAAGATTAATCTCCATAGGAGGTCATGGCCTTGAAGGGGCTGGGATATGTACAGGTTGACCTGACAAGCCCAAGGAAGGGAGAGAGAGAAATGAAGACCAAGCTTGATCCCTGATTCAGTGATGTGTCAGAAATGGAAAAAGCAACACCAAAATGGGCCCAAAGATTTAGCAGAATGGGTTGATTTCATGGGAAAGGTTTCTGCTGTCAGGTACAGAAAAGAAAACCAGTAAAAAGTAATTGGCTATGAAACTGCAAGTGGATGAGTCACCCCAGTGCCCTACCCAAAGGCTACTAGAAACAGGGAGTGGTATAAATGCTGAAGACATAGATAAGGAGAGCGACAAGCACAGTACCAACAGGACAGTGGTTTTGTTATAGGATTAATGGAAGGCAATGGTAGCAGAGGTACTTCACACCAGTATGTGAAAAAGCCACCAGAAGCCCCAAGTGTCTGGGGGCCAGGGCCCCATGGGATGTGGAGAACAACCATAATTTGTGGGGCACTTCAAGGATTGTCCCCTTCCCACTTCAGCAGGTGAAAGACTTAGATGAGGTTAGAGTTCCAGAAATTGAGTTAGTAGGGCTGAACTGTGGAGTAATACATTTATCATTTTCTGGGACTCTGTTTCTTCAAGTTGTTGTGGCAAAGGAAAATGCCTTTTAAATTTTATTTTTTGATAAAATATATTAGTATTTTGCTAACACATAAAAAGTATTCTTACTTCACTTAATAGATAAAAAAAAATAGTTGGAGGAAACCTTCTAATCAAGGATGGAAGGATATCACTTTGATAGTAAGAGTGGCAACTAAGTAATTTATGCACATGGGCCCTAAAGAACCTGCCTAAAGACTAAGTGCTGGATTCTCATTCCCTTACCTCTTCATATTTACAGAAAATGCCTCTTTTGTGTGGAGAGATTCAGTGAGAGAAATAAGCTTGCATGTAAACAGTGAATTAGGAACCAAGCAGATAGCAGTTGGTAAGATATTTAATCCATTCATAGGGATTATAGTACTACTGTGTATCCACTTACAAAAAGATATCAAATTATATACACTGCTCCAGAGGAGCACTATACCCACTCTACAGGTAATATTGGTGGAATCAAGCTCCAGTTTACTAAGTCTCTCTTGTTTTTGTCTGGAGTATTGAGAACTCAGAGTTTCTGACAAAACTGACTCCAATAGGTGCATCTAACAGCTCTGAATAAGCTTTACTGTCATTTAGTCACATTTGAACATGGTTTTTAAAAGAAAAGTAATCTTTATAAGAAATGTCCACAGTGCCTTATATATAGCAGGATCTCTCTCTCTATATATATATTTTAATGAATGAATGAATGAATGAATGAATGAACGTTCTCAGTAATGTGAGTTTGGAATCTTCCCACTGACTTGTGGAGCTTGATACTAGATATAAGATAAAAACTAAACATTATGCAGATGGCTTTACATGTTCAGAGTTTTTCAAGCAGAAAAATGAATGAAAATATATATTTATTACATATAATTTCCTTTGGCAGTTTTCCTTCACCTATCTCTTGGATCTGCCAGACTTTTGCCCTGCATTGAGTATACACATTCGCCTGAGTTATTCTATGTGAGAACCAGATGGAGATTCTGTGTCTGCGTTATTTAGTGGCAGACTCTACAGGACATTTCCTATATTGCTCACAAGGTTGAGCATTTCCCTGCTTTGATACTTGTGAGTGCTGCACTTCAACCTGTGAAGTAGGTAAAATGGCTAATGCCAAAAAGGTGGGAGGAAAAGTGACAGAAGAGAGGCATACCAGCTTGTTGATGTTTGTCATTTTTATTTTCAATACTTTAGGTCCAAGTTTCAAACTGCAATATTTTTACACTCAAGACACAGTCATGCACAATCCATATTTCAATTTTCTATTGCTTCAACCACAATTTAAAATAACAATATTAAAAACAAGTTCTTAAAAATATCAAATGCTGAGGTCAGAAGGATGGAAACATTACATCAGCAGATCTACAAAAGAAATAACTTACTTAAAAATCAAACAAACAAAAAGACCATAAATACTTTTAATCCAAAGTTACAGAAGAATTTCACTACACATGGGTTTACAGATAACATTTTAACAAAAGTAATGCCCAGCCAAATGAGATACAATTCTGATAAACAATGAATATGTAGAAAATGTAGATCCTCCTCAACTTGCTTTGTCTGGATATTATGAGAATATTCCCAGTAGACATCAGTACTCTGTGATCTGGCTCCTCCTTGCTGATGTACTGAGATTTAAAACTCAACCCACTAATGGTTATGGGATTCTGTGAACGATCTTATCACTAATGAATATAGTATATGTGTTCCATAAAGCACACCACACACAAGCACACACATTGAAATTGAATTTTCCACTCAGAGCTGGTTGGCACTCTACTGTAGGCAGGGGATTGGGACCATCCACTAACTTCCAGTTTACCCTCTTTCCAGCAGGATGCTCATATAACTGGACAATCATTGTGGGAGTTGTAATCAGAAATGCTATCTTTGGTTCACAACAAGTGGATTTATCAACATTCCTTAATGTTAATAGCATGTAATTACTTTTTTATTTCTTTTTTTGCAACCTGCAAGTGTGTAGTTTCACTCTTAGTAGTACTCCCAACCATAAAATTACATGGGTTTTGCCATCTTGTGCCATTTATGAAGTAAATTCTATGAAGTCCAGCACTGCTTCATAGGAAAGAAGAGGCTCAAGTATAGATCTATTCTAGCAAGTGTGACAGTGTATTTTTGTTCTAGTAGCAAATACTGGCCATGGCTTAATGAAAACCAGACTTTACATACAGAGTGTATGTAAAACGAAAACTGGGAACACTCAACAGGAAAAAGGACATTAAAACTAAAACAGAACAAAACAACTGTGAAGGAACTGGAAGGCCGCCACAAGTTTTATCAACATTGTCTAGTAATATTAACTTCACTTACTTGAGTTTTTTTCATCATCTTTCACAGTGCTATTATTTAACTGCCACATAAGAGACCCAGGCTTAAGTAAGTAATATTTGCCATCACTTTAAGCAGGTTGAATTTGCAAGGCAATCTATAATATCACAGAATGTTAGAAATTTTTGAAAGACCTTGGAGATCATCTAGTTCAATACTCTTATTTTACAGATAAAGAAATAGCCACAAAAATGTTAAGTGACTTCTCCAAGGTCACACATTAAATTAGTAATGCAACCTATATTAGAATCCAGGTCTCCTTACTTCTAGACTAACATTCCTTCCATCACATCTGACATTCTCTATAATTGCTGCTGATTTCTTCTTAGGTACTAAATCAGGTCAACATCATATCTGCCTTACTGTTGGTATTGTGGGATAGCAGTCACCTGATGGCAGCTTCCAAAAGAGACTCTGATGGCACTAACCAGCTTCTTATAAGTTTATGTTGTAAGCTTGACTATATTTCATGGAAGTAAATATTACTTGTATTCTAGTATACTTGTCCACATAAGTGTGCACGTGGAGGTTCCCGCATTTGCAGATGCAGTTAGATATTGTTTAATATTAAACAGACATTCCCAATGCATTAGGAGTTGAGTTATATTCATTTAGTTACTAAAGAAATGTGAGATCAGAAAAGGAGAGAAAAATTAAAGCTAACAAACTAAACAATTATATCATAAACAAATCTCTTAGGAAAAAATTCTCTCTTAAGAAAAATACTTCCATGGCCTCATTTATTTCCTTCCTAATCCACATGCAAATATATGTTCATAACTGTGTGTTATGTTCACTCAAAATCCAAGGCCTATTAGACTGTCAATTTAAAAATGCTGAAATGCAGTCCTCTTGCTCAGAGACTAGGAGAAGCTTGCATCACTGGCCATGCCTTTATTTAACTGAATAGTAACTAGAAGTAGCTCAGAAAATGACCATGAGATTCAACTGAGGATGGCAGGGTTTAGACTTCCGTAAGTATTTTTATGTTGAGAATAGTCAATGAAAAGCCTGTGGATTCTCTAGGTACAGGGTCTGCACTTGGTGAAAGTGAGTAGCACCTGAGGCCACTACCTCATTATAAAAGTCATCACCTAAAATTTCTTTGGTGAGTTACAAGGAAATTCCCCTCTTTTGGTAGATAGTCTCCCTTTTCTCTTTAACAATGTCAACTATTGCATATAACCTATAATCAGGCAGTACAGAAAGTACATGGAGGCCATCTCAAGCTAAAGCTAACAGAACTGTGACTGAATGGCAACAGACAAAGGCAGTTCTAAACATTTGTCTTAATGCTTTCATAGTCAGCTTTTAATTGCAAGTTATAATAACTTCCATAGAAATCAAGGAGAATTGCCTACTGGTCATTAAAAGAAGAATCTTACCTGAATGATATAATATCCTGTCAGACAAGGAAATGATGGGACTTGGAAATTTTATCCTTCTATTCTTCCAAAATTCAACCTGAAACTCTTCTAAAGTGATCCAGAAGTGTGATACCTAAAACGCATATTATCAAGGGGGACTAATCAAATGTCACCTGTCCAATTAAAGCAACCAAAACAGAAAACTTGATGTCATTCCAAAGTGGAGGACAGTCTGTTTTAAAGCAAAAAGATGTGTTTGTAATTCTAATAGTAAATTATCCCTAGCTTTAACTTATAGATAATAGTCCCCTAAGAAAGCATGTGGCCATACACGACCATGTGCCAACCTCAGCACCCAAGGAACTATAAAGCCTATGGAATAATTGTAACTAGCAGATATTTGTGCCCTGCATGCTCTGGGCTCTGGCTAGAAGGCATCTCTTTCTGGCATATTTTATATTTTTCTATTGTCCCCTTTTTGATGTTTATTATAAAGCAATATTATAACAATACCAAAGAAAATTTTTAAAGAAAAAATAATTCTGCATAATCCCACCACCCTAATTATCTGTGTTCCCAGTCTTTGTCCATATGCACACTTATTTTTACATAGTTGTAATTCCTGTTTATGTTATTTGAAAGTGATTTATAGATTCTCTCTGAGAACTGGCAGCCTTATTAGAAATAAACAACCCATTGAGCAATGGAATATAATTATTTACATGGTTTTTGAGCTGAGAAATATTCTTTATAGACAAACTTCTCAAACTATCAAAACATTTATACAGACAACAGGAAGCAATTTCATATTTCTTTTTCTTTTAGCAATGGAATGTGCTTCACAGGGGTAGGATAGATGTGGGGATCATGTGGTTAAACTCCAATGATGGGTGCAATTCACAAGCTTCAAAGAAATATGAATAACACAGTTAAAGAATAAATACTTGAGTTAAATCTTCTTATATGACTTGGCCATCCAGTAGCCAAAAAGCAACATGGACACACAAATATTTACAATGATACATAGACGAGATCATCAAGAACGAAGTCATTACCCAACATGGTGACTGATTTGAGGAGATTGTGTCATCCAAAAATCCTCATGGGATTATGACAACGCACCGGATCCTTGTTACAACATTAATGCTTCTTTCTTTCTTAAATAAATAATCTCTACTGTGCTTCTCACCCTTCCCTGACTTTCCCACTGCCCTATCCCAATCTCAGGACATTTTGGAATCAACATTTGACGATGTGCCCTCATTATCTCAGGGTACACTAGCAACTTTAAAGATCTGGATAGACACACCTGTGTCAAGATGAGCTTTTAAAAACTCCAGGGAAAGGGAATAAACTATTAACCATCTGGAATTCAAATTGTTCAAGTGTACCAAATGTGAATTCTTCAGCATCATTTTGGAAGGAGAAACAGTTTCTCTCTAATACGTATTGGAAAATACATAACTCTCCACAGAGGGAAGGGACTTCAGAAACTTTTTATTTTAAAACTGACATAGATACAAATTTGTAAGAGTAAAGTCTACTGGGATATATTATAAAATCTTGGTACAGTGAGATGTGATAAAGAAGGACCTGGCTCCTCATAGTTAATATGCTGAATTGAAGGCATAAAAGAGCAGCCATTTCTCTGCTCTGAAGTAGTGATCTGAAGGATCACTACTCCAGGTCTCCCCTCACCAAAAAAAGGCCTTTATGACATAAAAGGGATGCTATTTAACAACTAGGACTTCCCAACCAGGTTTGGGGCTCTCTCCATTGGCAGAGCATAGTTATCAACGTACTGAATTCTATTTGCATCCAAGGTATTATTTCATTGAATTCCCTGGCACTATGAATGAAAAAAAAAATACTTAATTTTAAGCAAAATAAAAAAATGAACCCCCCTTTCTCTCATTAAGACTGTGTGGCATTAAAATATTCAGGCCCAGCCACATTTTTGCAAAGTATAGTGTGGTACGCTTCAAATCAATATTTCCATTTGATTTTCTTTTCACATTTGTTGTTTTATCCCACTGTGGACATTTCTGGGGTGGGAGGTTTAAGCCCCTCTCAAATTTTATAGTCAAAGAAAACAATAGGAAAATAGGAAATGCACCAATGATGTCATCTCCTAAACATAAACATGTACTATATGGTTAGCAGAAACTCTCTAATGAAAGTGCTTTCATTTTAAGGAATAAATAGATGTTAGATGGATGGATGCACCTTGGCAGAGAAGGAGAGAGGTCCAAGGCATTGATCTCTTTCCTCCTCTTGCTTAATGTGGATATTCTTGATATGCTACTAATCAAGAAGCCTTCTAAAACACAAATTGTTAGCTTTTCAAAGGCTTAGAGAAACAACTTTGCAGAATTTATAAAATTTGACAATTCATTCAAAAGAGAAGCATATCCTTTTCTATGCAGACATCCTCCAGATATTTTTCTACTCTCAGAAGATTCAGGAAGTGCTGTTAATTTTTTAATAAATAGATACATGGTGAAATAATAGTCAAATTTTCATATTTTCTCCAAGCCACAAAAGGAATTCAGTTGGACTTATATTTCTTGGGATATATGATTGTGCACTCTAATTATTTTCACTGGAGAACTTTTAGATCTTTATGAACATATTTCTGAAATTCAAAAGCCCAAAAGACTAAGTAGGAATACACATATCCTGGAACAGAAACTGGTGGTATATAAAGAAAATGGGAACAAGTACTTATAGTCAAATGTTGATTGGGATATAGTTTTCACTGACCTCTCATTTCTTATAGAGTTGAATGCTCACAAAAATATATTTGTTCTCCAGATCATTTTTTAAATTTTAAGATGTTATAACTTGTCAAAATAAATAATTTTTTATCATAAGCAAATGTTGGCTAATGGGTTTGTTTTCCCCTGATGTATCTATTTTAGAGTGCATATGTTTCACAAGCACAAGAAAGGATTAAATTAGGTAATTTTTTATCTTTGTTTAACTTACTGTCCAAAAAGGATTTCAGTACTTCGCACTTACCTTATTTTCCTTTTGGTTTAAGTATGGTTTCTCCTATGAGGACCTGGACTCACTCATCAGGAGTGCCACAGTTTTGATATGTCTTTTTCCAGGTATCATGAAATTGAACAAGGTGATTTATATAAATGATAAATCAACTACCTCTTAAGCATCATCATGAAAATGTGACAGGATTTCACCATTAGAGCTTTATTTAGATATAGAGTTTTTAAAGCCTTTCCTGAACACAGATTCCTCCTTGCTTTTGGAAAGTATCTTAAGAAACGTTTTCCAATGCAAGTGCAGAAAAACAGGTACACAAACCAAGCCACCACTATAGAAGAAGAATAAAAAATTGCAACTCTATTTGGGCATGGACTTCCACATGTTCACACGGTACTTGCTCTTTTTTTTGTTTGTTTGTTTTTTTGTTTTGTTTTTGTTTTTTTGCTTTCTTTTTAAAAAAACATTTTGACATCTTTTTTCTGGACATCTAATGACAATGCAAGTGAAAAACATTACATTGGGTAAGGAGTTTTGAAGGAGGTTCGAATGCAAGAGGGACTACTCTCTAACTTAAAAACAAACACAACACTATGAAGAGGGAATGTGCACCTTTGAGAAACCTTTTTCTTCAAAGTGAATGCACAAAATGAGGGGATTCACCACTGGCTCTTTCGCTTCACGGTGGAAGTGACCACTTTATGGCCACTTCGACATTGCTGCCCTATTCGGACTGCAATTCAGGCTTACAAATAAATTACATAATCTGAAGGAGTAGGAAAAAGGCTTATAAGAAGTTTCTATTCATTGTAAAGTTAAAGAACCCCCACTCCATTTGACTGTCTTTCTTCCATCTTTCCTGCAGAAGTTTTATTTCAGTCTTACTCATGAGGGAGATGGTGTGGGGTAAGGCTTGCAGTCCTAGCGGCTGCTGTTCTTAATTGCTTCCTTTGCAGCGATAATCAGAGGAGTCAGGCTGGAGAGAGGCTTGGCTAATTTTAAAAATGGATGCTGCAAAAGAAAAAAAAAGAATTACTGGAATTCTTTTTTCCAACAAGTATATTACTTTACATTTTCAAGCAGCCATTTTCTCATTAAAATATATTTTGAGTACCCAATTAAAGATTATTTTATTAAAATAGTGCCAGCTTTTATCCTTCAGATGTTTTTGTCCTTCAGTGTTATGAAATCCTCTGGAAGCTACTGGCAGAGCTAGAAACTCAGAGTTGGGGTCTTGTAAAATGTCAATCTGTGTATGTAACAGTCTGACTTTCTGAATTTCTTAAACTGATTTTATCAGGAGCAGTTTGCAAAAAAGTCTTTGACCTTGACCCTGAAACCAATGGCTTTTTAACTGCTAACCCAATAACTGTGCCTCCATCATTCCTCTTTTAGCCCCTTTGCAGTACTTAATACAAGTTAATATCTCTTCCTTCTTTGAAATGGTTTCCTCTTTGGGGCCTGTGACATTCTACTACCTTGGTTCTCTTCCACAAGCACGCTCACTGACTACTCCCACCCCATCTTTTTCCCTGGTTTCACCTCCTCTGCCCCCCCCCCCACATACTAGAACTTAGCTTTTATCTTCTTTTTCTAATTTAATTCCCTTGAGAGCTCATTCCCTTTCATGTTTTCAGTCTCTCACCAGCTTTATGGGGATAACTCCCAAATCTGTATTGTGTGACCTAATCGCTTCCCTTAATTTTGGTCTTATTTCTCCATTTGCCTGCTGGATATTTCCTTTTAAATGTCCTTCTGTCACCTTGAACTCAATATTTTAAACCATATGTTAAAAATTTCCACTCTTGTGTGCTGTAAACCACAGGGGCTTTGGAATCAGAGCACCTAAATTTAATCTTCTCCTCTGTTTATTACAATGGTTAAGTTAGGTAAGGTAAATGACAGTTCTTTATAAACTGCATAGAAGCAAAGACATGTTGTCATTGTATTATCCTCTATCGCTTTTGCTTTTACTGAGTGCTACCAGTGGTTTTATATTCTGAAGTCACTTTTATCTTCCTTTGTCTTACGTTCTACATGAAATCAGCTACCAAGTATTTCCTTCTCAATGCTTCTTACAATGATCTCTTGCCTTCCCTAGTTCAGGCTTAATCAACTTTAATTCTGAACTATAACAATAATTCCCTTGATCTTCTTCCATCCACTTTTTCCCGGTGATAATTCTTATTTCACACTACCAGATTAATCTTCCTAAACAAAGCTTTCATCATGTGACTCCCTCAGATATCTGCCTATAGCCCCAACTCTTTAGCCTGGTGTTCAAGACCCTCTAAGCTCTACGATCCTAGCTCCTGCAACTGCCTACTTGAATGCTTCAGCTATACTTTCTATTTTCTGTTCCCTTAAGCCTTGCCCACATACCTTTGGTCACATGGTAGTTCTGCCATCTGTAATTCCTGCCCCCCTTTTCTTCAACCTATCTAAAACTGATTTGTCCTTCAAAGCTTAGCAGAACTCCTTCCTGTTTGCAGACATTTTCTGATCACCTACAGAATCATGGCATTTACTGTTTGAACAGTCACTTGGTTTGAATGAGTCTCTAAACAACCTTTCATTATTTTTTTATGTACTCAAGGAGATTGTGAACTTCTGGAGAAGAGGAATCACACCTTTATGAGGTTTATATCACTCACCGCACTTAAGTCTTGCAAATAGGAGTTTCTCAATAAATATTAATTAATGGACAGAGAACTGGCTTAGGCCATACAGAAAGTCACACAAATACTTAATACCTGTGTATTTTCTCAAGCCTTACAGTGGTGTGAATGTCATGCAATTCTTTCCTTTCTAACTTCTAAACTGAGCATTGGTAGGCTAAAGTAAGAGAATGAAGTGTGGACTTAAGGCGATATACAGGTTATTGCTATATATATAAAATGAAGAGATGAAACGAAAAACTATTTAATTTAGACTCAATATAGTTTTGTGTCAGCTATTTGACTGGTTCAGATAAAAGTACTATTAGGGAATGAACTAACCAGATAATTGATTCAAGTATCTATGTAACTGTATAGCTATATTAAGAAAACCAATACCTTCATTTATCCTTGGGACATGTATCAGGATGTGTATGTGGGGTGGTAGGAGGAGTGAAAAGATGTGGAAGTGAAGCACTCAAAAGTTCAGGTTTTTCCTCTGTAATTTGAGATGGGATTAACTAGAGGATTACTAAAGAGCCATTCCAGATTTGACATTTTAGGGTGTTAGGAGAGCCAGTGAAATGCTCACAGGTAGCAAAAAAAAGAGAAGGTGTAGCTTCTTTAATGCCTCCAAGTCGGTTTATCCCTGGTGTAATTTGGGTTGGCATGGGATATTTTTTGCCTGTCTCAAGAAGGAGTTATATATATATAACTTTTTTGTTTGTTTTTTTGCCTAGAACTGACTGAATCTATGGTCGTGCCTTTTGTTTAAATTAATTATGTCACAGAGAGAACAATCAGTCACTGTTCTTGAATGTTATATAGCTTGATACATTTTCCTGAGGAACAGTCCCCAGCAGTGAAGTTACATGTGTAATCCTGGGCAAGTGTTGCTTTATCAATATAAGTACAGGCATACCTTGTTTTATTGCACTTCACTTTATTGCGTTCCTCTCTTTTTTTTTTTTTTTCAAATTGAAAGCAAGACTCCTCACCAACAAAAAGGTTATGACTCACTTTATTGCTATATGGGCTTTATTATGGTGGTCTAGAATCAAACTTGCAATATCTCTGAGCTATTCCTGTTCATCTTTTGTTCTAAATTGGCTTGTGTGTTTGTGTGGTGGAAAGTCAGACAACCCGGAGCTCAAATCCCAGTTTACTACTCAATAGCTATGTGAGCCTCAATTTTTACATCTGTAACATGGGATAAAAACACCTGTCTTATAGAGTTGTTATAAGAATTAAATGAGGTGTGTGTAAATAATCTGGTACATCATTGATATTAATTATCATTGTATATAGTAATCCCTGAGAGCCATGAAAAGGACAAATGCTTACAGAGGCACTCACCACTGGATATTACTCACCCAGGCAAGCAGGTGCCTGCCATTTGGCATCACAAGCAAAGGGGCCTTGAGTAGTAAAGCTTTAAAGTAGCAAATGCCATGGAAATAATTGCATAATTATGTAGAGAATTACCTCCAGCCAAGAGCACCTGCATACAACATCCAGGGGCACAAGCAAAGTTTAGAACAAAACAGCTACACCAGAGGTTCACATTTTTTTCCCCTTGCAAAATAAGACTCCAGGAAGAACAAAAGAGATTTATATATTAAACTGCCAGCTTCTCAAGAAGAAAGGCAACATATCAATCAATCATGTATCAAATGTATGTCTATACTTATGTGCCTCTGGTCTAAAATCACATGGTTATAGCTTAACTCTCACTAGACATCTCTTGACAGAGCTCTCTTGCTGTCACACATTGAAGTTAAAAAAGCTCAATATAATGACTCTTTGTAATTGTCCTATTTTATTTTCACCTGCAAAAGCTCCTTGGCAGATCCTCGCCTATCCACATCCATCTCAAGACAGCGATTTAAAAAATCACGGAATACAGCCGATAGTCTTTCAGGATTCTGAAGCTCTGGGGTTCCATTAGTAGCTATCAGATATAATGCCTATAGAAAAAATTAGAGAAATCTATTCAGCACATACATATTAGGATTATGAGTTGGCATAGAAGGTACAAATCCAGTTTCTTCTTGTTTATACAGTGGGTCTTAAAAATTCCAGTATACAGAATGACATTGACATATATTTCAAAGTTTTTATAACATTTAGAAATTATTACTCTTGGAAGTAACTGAGGTGACAGTGAGATGCCCATCCCTCAAAATTTGGAAATAAGGTTATAAAGTTGTCCTTGAGAGTTAAACCAGTAAAAATCCATAAACTGTAATGAATGTGTGATGAACCACCTAGGAAATTAAACAAAGAGTTGCCTGTGAATCTGTGACTTTAAAGAGTTGGGAAACACATACACATCCAATCATGCTGACCTGAGTATGTATAACCTCTGGAAGGCACCATTGCAAAGGTGATTATACATTTTTAAGTGTTTATCTTGTTCAAAGAATATTTGTGAGCAGTCCAGGGATGAACAGATCCATTATAGAATTAGAGAAGTATAAGAAAAAAAGCCAAAAAAACAGAAGATGGCAATGCCTGGATGAAAGGTAACCTGTAAGGCCTAAAAACTCAAGTACTTTTGTACTATGGCAAATGTATCCGTATATATTTTAATTAGATTTCCCATGAAGATATATCTATGAAAAAAATTGACATTAGTAGTCCTGGAACCAGACAGTTATGTATCATATTGTAAAATAATAAGTTGCTAATATATTGCTGAAATCACTGTTGTGTAAGGCAATCAGTGAGAGATGCCTGTCTACTCATGGTGAGTTGACAAAACCAAAGGCCCTGGTCTTCAAGGCAGAGAATTGGACCCAAGACCATGATTAATTCACAAAGCCCATCATTCAAAGGCTCTTGACAGCCAAAAAAGCTGCCCAGTCCTCATGACTCTTCTAAGCAAATAATTCTAGAACATTAAATATGCATCAGGTATTATATTAGACATAGGGGATCCAAAGATGAGTAGACAATGTTTTACATTCAAAGATCACACAATTTAGTGAGGAAGAGAGACATAGAGTTCATACAGTGAGACAAGATCTAATCAAGGAACATAACAAGTGTTACCTAAACACAACGATAAAGCAATTTACACCAGAGCTCAGAGAAAGCTTCACATAGGAAGTTGGCATCTGAATAGCATCTTGCAGGGCTATCCTGCATATACAACCAATCCCTTAACTATTATGAAGACATGCTCCCGCCTGAACTTGCTTGGGCTTTGCAGCAAATTATCAACCCCCCTTCCCTTTTCCCTACCATGGCTCCTAATAGTTTTATTAACAGCAGCACCTGCTGCCTCCCACAACTACATCAAAATTACAACTAAAATACAGAACAACCATCATTTAGAACATCCTGAAATCTAGCTGAACAGAAGTCCTACAACAAGAGAACAGAAGAAGCACATCAAGATCGGTAGGGAGGGGCAGAGACACAGGTGGAATCCCGGAGACCGGCCAGTCCCACACTCAGGTGCTGTGGTTTAAAACCGGGAAGGATATCTTGGCGGTGGAGGTTTCCCAGAGGAGCGAGAGGTCCCAGCCCCAAATCAGGCCCCACAGACCAGGGTTCTGGTGCTGGGAAGAGACATCCCTACAACTTCGGGCTGTACAAAACCAGCTGAGATTGTGGCTGAGTGACACAGAGGCTGCAGGAGTCCCAGGCAGTTCCTCTTAAAGGGGGGGAGGGCCCATGGACTTACTGTGATGCACTCCCTCTGAGCTCCAGCACTGGGCAGCAGCTTGAAAGGAAATTGGGACATTTGGGGAGGAACTAACATGCCTGAAGTCGGGAGAGAGCTGGTGGGGCAGCTTTCTCCAAGACGGAAGAGCTGGCAGAGGCTACTGCTCCTTTGACGATCCCTCCCCCACAGATCACGCAGGCAGGTGCCAAATCTGAATCTCCAGCAACCTGACTCACACCTTTCACCTCACCCTGGTGATTCCTGGAGACCTCACCTACTCTACTTGCAAGCTCATCCAAGCCATTTCCAATGGCTTTTCTATGCAAGTGGCCTCTCAAGCCTCATGCTTAGGACTTTCCTAAAATCTCTCAAACAAGCAGCAGCTTGCCTGATATGGCTCAATAAATGGCCCCAGGCCTGGCACTAATGGCAGCCTACATTGGTTCATAGCTTGGCCTCTCTGGCACACCACCAAGCCCAGCACAAGTAGCAGCCAACTACAGTTTGCTGTGTAGCTCAGGGTGGGTGGCCCTGGGCAAGGCACTGGCAGAGGCTGACTTTGTACCTCCCTGGAGGCCCCAGAGTCAGTACACCTGGTGGTCAGACTCGACCACACTGGATTACAACCCTACCACATCCACAAGTGACACACTCAAGGGGCACACTTGGTGAACAACAAAGCCCCGCTAAAGTAAATCCTGCTCCATAGGGGTGTCTCCAGCACAGCAGCTCTTTGGCTGTAGTTGCAGCTGGCCCTCACAGCTGCTTGGCCAAGGGGTCAATTCCTCCCAGTGACGCCAACAGCAACCAAGGTTCAGCTGCAACAGGACAGTGCACACAGCACACACAGGGGAGCACCTAGAAGGCCCAGCTCAGGTGACTGGGAAGGCTGAGACACTGGACCCTAGAGGACACATACTACCCAAAGCCACTCTACCAATTCCAGGACATATAGCAGCTCTACCTAATACATAGAAAGAAACACTTGGAAGCAGCCAAAATGCGAAGGCAAAGAAACATGTCACAAAGGAAAGAACAAAAGAAATCTCTAGAAAAAAACCTAAATGAAGTAAAGCCAAGCAAGCTACTAGATACAGAGTTCAAAACAATGGTTATAAGGATGTTCAAGGATCTTACTAAGACTATTAAGAAAACTAGTGAGATCATCAATGACATAATAAAGTACCAGTCAGAAAAGAAGGCTACTCGAACTGAAATGAAGAATAATTTACAGGGAATCAACAGTAGAATAGAGGATGCTGAGAATCAAATCAGCAATTTGGAATATGAGGAAGCAAAAAACACCCAGCCAGAAGAGAAAAAAAAAATCCAGAAATAGAAAGATAGTATAAGGAGTCTCTGGGACAACTTCAAGTGGCCCAACATTTGCATTATGGTGTTCCAGAAGGAGAAGAAAGAGAGCAAGAAATTGAAGACCTATTTCAAAAAGTAATGATAGGAAACTTCCCCTACCTGGTGAAAGAAATAGGCTTACAAGTCCAGGAAGCACAGAGGGTCCCAAACAAGAGGAACCCAAAGAGGCCCACACCAAGACACATCATAACTAAAGTACCAAAGGTTAAAAACAAAGAAAGAATCTTAAAAGCAGCAAGAGAAAAGCAGTTAGTTATCTACAAGGGAGCACCATACAACTGCCAGCTGATTTCTCAACAGACACTTTGCAGGCCAGAAGGGAGTGGCAAGAAATAGTCAAAGTGATGAAAAGCAAGAACCTACAACAAAGATTACTCTACCCAGCAAAGCTATCATTTAGAATTGAAGGTCAGATAAAGAGCTTCACAGATAAGAAAAAGCTAAAGGAATTCACCACCACCAAATCAGCATTACTTGAAATGTTGAAGGGTCTTCTTTAAGAAAAAGCTAATAAACAAAAGGATCTGACAAACTAAATAGATCCAGAGACACTGAAGCATGCAACAGAGGGTTTTATCTCAGAGGCAAGAAGGAAGGGGAGTGGGGGTGGGAAGAGACAGTAATGGGGTTATGGCCTGGGGAAGGGGTGGGAGCGAGGTGGAAGGGGTCAATGGGGGGGAGGGATAGGACCTGTAATACTTTCAACAGTGAAGATAAATTTTTTAAAAAAGTATTTTTATCAAAGTCCTTTCCCAGGCCAGTTTTCAACAGCTGGTGAGAACATCTCCCCTTCCTTCCAGAAACCTCCAGAGAAGTACTTTAGAAAGGGTTAAGAAGGGCTGTTTAATCCAGTAGCTGTCAACTTATAGCATGCACTAGAATCACCTAGAGGGCTTGTTAAAACCCAGATTCCTGGGTCAACCCATTGTAAATCAGATTCAGTAAATCCAGAGAGGGGTCCAAGAATTTTCATTCTAACAAGTTCCCTGTTGATGCTGAAGCTGCAGGTTCCAAGACCACACTCTGAGTACTGGTTTATTCCACTGAGCTAATTAAGCAATAGACTAAACTAGAGGTTCCCACAATCACCTGGAGAGATTTAAAAAATTCTCCATGCCCAGTTCTCAGCCCAGATCAGTTAACTAAAAATCTCTGGGGAGTAGGGGGTGGGGTGTAACCCAGGCATTGGTATTTTTTAAGCTCTCCAGGAAACTTCAATTTACAACCAACATTGAGAACCACTGGCCAAAGACTTGTGGCCCACTTTACTCTGCATCATAAGTACATCAAAGATGAAAGCCACAAAAATGAGAGCCACAAAATCCCACAGAGGGGGATTCTCTTGCAAAGTGATGAGTGAGAATTACAATGCCACATATTTCTATAGACTGAGACGAAACTATTGTTTTCTCTCTAGGACATTAAAAAAAAATCCACATGTAAATACACTCTCCTCCAAACAAACAACTTCTTTCACCTCACCCCTCCTATCTAATTTTAAATTCCTTCATTGATGAACAGCAAATGCAGGTGCCATGCCAAAATACAAGTCAGTGGCAAATCTAGTCTTGACTAAAAGGAAATAATATAGAAAAAGAATACATAAACTGCTTTTAGGAAATTATTGATTGGGCCAAAATCAAATGGTGCACATTCACAGAAGATAAATTAAGTTCAAACAGAGACTTTTTAGTTCTTGGATAATTAGTCCTTGAAGCACATGTCCTTACAAACTGTCTTATTTCAGCTGGCCACAATTCTGCCACACTCTCTGTCCTTCGCTTACTTGCTTCCTGCTCTGTAGCCAAGCCCAGTCCTAAATAAACACATCTCCTTTCCTTCTTTCCACTCTGTGCAGGTCACAGAGTGATGTGCATATTATACTGTTTCATTTTCTCACATTTTGTTTAGTATTCTTAGCTCAATACATTCTACTCCATATAACCTTGTTCCTTACATGTACACGTACATCTCTACCCAAGCCTTTCTTGCCTCTCTTCAATCCATGCTTAATTACCTCAGGAAATGCATGTCCGTCTTTCCATTCTATTTACGAAAAAAATAATAACCTTGATAATCGTTGTGAAGCCTGAATGGTGCTAGTGATAACAGTGCAGCCAAGGAGAAGAAAGTCCTTTAATTTGAAGGAGAATCAGAAATAATAAGGAACCAGTGCTATGAACCTCTGTAGCACCTCAAAGAGTACATATGTCCTCTTCTGAATTTCTATAAAAACAATGGCTGTGGCTTTTGTTGGGGGATGGGACTGATGGTGGTGGGGAGGGGGTCTTGGTTGAGAGCCTAGCAGATGACTCCTGCAGGTTGAATAGTGATGATCTGCTTATACACCCTCTTCCCCAATCTAGGTCTCAAATGCAAAGCTGCCTTTTACTCAACACTATATCATAAATATTGTTTGATGTTTTAAAAAATTCTTCAGAAATATTATTTTGAGGACTGCATAAGAGTTCAGCATGGGGATGTACTATAGTTAATATTGTTGGACTGATTAAAAAATGCATGTACCAAGAAAAAGGTTGAAAGTAAACACTAATGTTAACAGTGGTTCTCTCTGGGTGGTAGGATTATTGATGACAATTTTTAAAACATATTTTTCAATTTTCCAAATTTTCTACACAGCTGCTTTTATTATTTTATAAACTCTAAAACATTATTTAAAAATAAATTGAAAAGGCTGTGCTGTCCAATTTACACAAAAATCCTTATCTATTTCTCTCTGTCTTCCTAGGGTTACAACTGCTTTTCATCAAGTACTACCACTTAAAGGAAACAAAAAGCCAGATTATTTCTTTTTCAACTGTTGTTTTCCTTTTAATTGCAACAGTATTATTTTCAACTAATTTCCATTACAACAATCCACACTTTCAGTTATATTATGGGCTTCACTTGCCTTTGTGGACTGGCCTGGGAACCTACTCACTATACATAATGCTACTTCCATGGGAACATGCACTCTGAGTTTCAAATAATTAACTTAAAATGAACTTTTGGAACACCTCCTGTGTGTCAGCTGTAAAATGAAAATTGCTGCCCAAGGCCCTGTTAATGAGAGACAAATACAATTGTAGCCAACACAACAGTCATAGCAAGAAAAGGATTTTACTAGCAAAGTTAAGTTTTAGATGAAGAAAGATTGAGGAAAATGTATCTTTATCTGACTTAGTGAAAACTCAAGGAAAGTGAACTGGTTATTAAAGATTTTCTTTTTAGTTCGTTGCTTCTTAAGAAACCCAAAAATCACCCTTGAGTTCTCCTTCTTCATCCAGCAACCTTCCCCACCCCCACCCTTACTATAATCAGTCTACTAGCTTCTCTCAGGCTGTTCCACAGACTCCTGATTGGTTTTCTTTACTCAAGCTTTTATATTCTTCAGTCCATTCTCCTTAAAAATCTATCCCATCAGAGATCTCATCATGCCATCCATCTTTCTGCTTTGAAAAATTTTGGTGGCTCCCCATAGTCCATAGATGTGATTTTCAATTGTGCTCCCCCAAATTTCCCTTAAGGGCAGCTAAAAGGAAAAATAGGCAGAAGAGGGAGATAGGTATAGAGATTCTAGAACCCTGTACCCACACAACTCTACTTCAATCCTATAAATATTTCTTTTTTCTCTATTTATTTATGCTTCCAAATAAAGTTTCATTTGAGCCAAAGAATCACTACAGTCATTTGAAAACCACTGGTCCACAGGACATAGTAAAGATTCCTTAGCACGGCATATAAAGCCCTCCAAGATTTGGCACCTGCCCATGCTTCCTGCCCTTATCAGTTTTCTTCTCACCTTGGAGCCCTTCTTACACCCCATCCCCACATAAGTGCATATGTTGGCCAAGGCTATACACACCATTTGTTAATAATTCCCATAAAAGGAAATGTTCTTTCATATATGCCTAAAATTCTATCTTCATTTCCCTTAGGTGCCTGGTGAAATTCTACCTGTCTTTTAAGCTTTATTTCAAATGGTACTTCTTTTTTTATAGCCTTCTCATATGCCCATTTTTACACTTTATTGTGCATACTTGTTATGTCTTTATAGGTCTGCTGTCCTGGACTATGAAGGTGAGAATTGTGATTTGATCAACTCTGGATTTCATGGCAATGGACTCAAAATAGGTGTTTAATAAATAGGTGTTTTTGTTGCTGAATGAAATGTATAAATAAATTTAACTGAGCTTGGAATATAACAGATGATAGACAAAGTATTAAAGCTCAGAACCTAAAGTAAACTATTAAACATGCGAGAAAATACACAGAGAATGACAAAAGCAGCTTTTTGGTGTTGAACAGGCTTACTACTCATTTCTCAGTGTGGGAGACGGAAGAGAGCTCCTTGAGCAGTATATGCAAGGAGATGCCATTAAAAGGGAGGGGAGCTGGAAAAAGATGTCCAAAACATGATAATCTGCTTTGGGCAAATCCAGAGAGAAAGGAGAAGAACAAATGCTCTCTGGAACTTGGAACATAGTTCAGAAACTTAGTCTTCTCTGACTGATCTTTAACAGAGAAGGTGCTCTTGATTAATCTTCTGCTACATCATTGAACAAGTTCTGTTTAAATTCTAAGGTGAGGTAATATAGACCCTATGATGTATTGACCTTATTTACAATATTAGAAAGACAACCCTTGGCCCCCAAATGGTGACCTTCTTCATTGAGATATACCTAAAAGTTTGCAATGTTCTGGAATTCTTAATAATTCAAATATCTTACCAACATCACAGTTTTCACTGACCCCATTGTGCAACTAAATTTTGCTAAGTACTCAGAAAAAACTGCTTGACCCAATCAAAGGAATAATTCATTTTACCTTATTGGCAATTTTCTCAGTTAAAAAGAAATCAAAGCAGTCATCTTAAAAATTATTACATTTCTTCAAAATAATCCATATATATCCAATAAATATTCAATAAGACAGTTTTGCAACAGGACTAACCATTTAATTAAAAAGCTTCAGTTTGTGACTTCAGTTCATTAAGATTGTTTATAAAGTTTAGGTCATAACTTCAGGAAACTAACCAGGGGACGTACATGGAAGTGTGTTAGTAACCATGAGAGGCCCCAGCATTGATATAATGACTCACTTTATAAAGAGGATAGACTATGGTAAAAATATTTCCTTTTAAGTTGAATAATTGAGACTCAAAATATATTTTTCCCATGGATATTCTGTTATAAATGGTGAACAGGCTCCCAAGCTAGTTCATACAAATCTATTTAACATACAATGCAGTTTAACTATGACCAAGGGGGGAAGCTATTCATATACATTTCAATATCTATATAAATACTAAGTCCATGGGAAGTATTAATATCTAACATTTATTGAATTATTACTGTTAGCTCATTTAATAAATACAACTCTCTGTGGTAGACTCAATTATGATTTCCAATTGAGAAATGAAGAAACTGAGGCCTGTGTGGCTAATATAATAACTTGCTTAATATCACGAAACTAGCAATGAGGGATTTGATATTTGAATTTAGGGAATGTAAGTCTAGAGTCCATGCTCCTGACCACTACACAATACCACCTCTCACTAGTCCCAGTTTCTGAGGTAGGAACTTTCCTACCAGAGGCAGATAAGGGCTCTTCAAGAAATGAGGCACTCTGAGCATGAGCAACTCCACCTCTGCCTCTACAGAGGAAACAGGCTCTCTTGAGGTTGTTTACAACTTGTTTGGAAATAGGAAAAGGGGGGCAGGTACCCAGCTAGAGGGTTTTACACAGTTTTCACCAATGTCTATATATATGTTGGGAGTTTATAAGCAGCTTTTACTCTGGTTGGTAGCTACAACCTACTGCTATCCTGTTTTCTTTCTCATTTTAGAATTTTCAACTGCCTTTGAGTGTTTTATGAGAGAGATTTGGCAACTAGTGACTTTACACCTTAGTTTACTTATGACCTGGGATGTCAGAGGTTAAAGGCCAGAATATATGGCAGTCTCTGAAGTGTTTATGGATTTCATGAAAGGCCCTGACATTTCTTTCTTTCTAAGAAGAGAGTAAATGGGGCCAAATCTAAAAAAGCAGCTGTATAAAACTAATGTTGTATTCCATACTTTGACTTATTCAAGCCAACAGTCCAGTATGATAACTGAATAAACAATGTGGTCTAATTTAGCTTCCTACTTGACTGGCATAGTAGCTCTCATCTGTCACCAAATTATTGGGGAGGCTTTTTGTTGTCTTTGAAACCTTAAAATGTCATTTAAAATAACCTACTATAGATCTAGCCCCTTATAGGTTGATGGTAAAAGGTAATTAGGTACCACTGACTAATTAGGTGTTGGCCTAGCTTTAGAGTGCTCCTTTCAAGCACAAAGGACAGACCATTGCCTGAAAATAAATTCCAGATGACTTTGACAATGCATGTGTTCATTCTAATCTCTCAGGATTAATAGTGCTTGTCAAGAAATGTGAAGCAGGCTATGAGTATTCAGGAAACAATCCTTGGCAGCCCAAGCACAACGTAAGGTTTAGAATCACAGGAAATTTGGAAGTGGGGTTGGGGATAGGTATAGAGACAGAAAAATAAGGAAAACAAAATGGAGCAGGGGTAGAGAGAACTGCGAGAAGCAGAGGGAACAAGAGGACATAAACAAAGACAGGGGTCAAAGGACGATAGGGAAAGAAGGTGGCTAGTGGAATGAAGCAAAAGAAAAATAAAGATAAAGATTAGGAAATCAGTGAGGTCAAGGGGATCTGGTCCTAGGTCCCATTCTGCTACTGCCCCATATCTCTGGTCCTTTTCACACAAAACATTGTCTGTATTTGGTATATTGACTTCCTTACCTCCCATTTTCTCTTTAACTCACAACTAATTTCTATTTCTAAGGTACCACTTAACATTATATATTTGTTTGTATCTCATTTCAGAATATTAAAACAGGAAGAGACTAACTCCCAGATTCTTTTGGGCTTTTCCAAAAAACCATATTAGGATCAAAACAGCTAGACTGTGGTAAGATCTGTGAAACATGCATTTTTGATTACATAAACTGGTTTCAACTCTTATTTTGTATGCAGTTCCTCAGCTGAATAGCTCTGTACACAATAACATACGATTCTTCCCATCACTCCACAGAGTATAGACCATGGATCCCTGCAGCAGCTTTATCACTGCAGTGCTCTTCCATGGCCTCTCCCCAAGATTCCTGTCAGAGTGGGGTTGCCCAGTTTCACATGCAGCATGTCTCACATCATCATCAAGAGTCTTTACTTGGTAGAAAAAGGGAAATCTTTCCACTCTATAAGATAAAGATTTAATCAGGAGGTGAGGTGAGAAGTCTCTGAGATGCTTTCTAAAGATACCTCCTCTGGAAGCACTCCTAAAGACTACACACACTCAAACCATAGCTTTTCCAGCAGTCAGGAAAGGCTGTAGCTTATCCGCAATCTAAAAACACAGAATCAGAGCATGAGACCCATGAGCTTCCCCTTTTATTTAAGTGAATGTCATGTGGAAGCTCAATATAGGAAACAAAAAGAAACTGTTCTGGTGGAATCAAGTGTCACATGAACTCCCCCTTGGGCCCTTTAAGCCCAAGGAACTCCATGGAATTCCAGAGTTTACTGGTAACCAATAATCTCATCAAATTCTACTTGTTTGAAGCCATAAGGAAATGGAGACTCAGCAAGAAATAATTTATACAAGGTTATACAAGGAGCTCCTGACTGGCAGACTCAGGACTATAGTTCACTATTCAATTCAATGCATGCAGTTGGTAGTGACAATAGACAGTTCCTTGTCTGGTTCCCTCACATTCACTGGCTATGCCTAGATGAAAAGTGCTGATGAATTTTCTATCTAAGCACTGGGGCAATTCTTTACAAAAAAAAAAAAAAAAAGGAAAACAGTAGAGAAAGAAGTAAAATAGGAAGAAGGAGGAGGAGAAGAAGAAAAAAGAAAGAAAAAAGGAAAGAAAGAAGTCATCTTGATTTTGGTAATAATGTTAGAACACTGGCTCTCCTAGCTACAGAGCTAACACTGCCTTAATCAGGTTAACTCTCTCTGCTGAGAGGCTTGTATAAGACATCTCAGAGTATCCTTTTATCATAATACAAAGGGTCTTCTAAAATGATGTTACAACCAGGTTGGAAAAGGTATACGTGCATTTCAAAGTGATAATAAAGGTCAGAAATGTTCTTAATTATGAAGGAAACTGACTTTCTTGATGAAGTTATTTTTTATTGGCAAAAACAAAGATTTAAAAAGCCATAGAATAAACATGTGAGTGAGCATTTCAGCAGGCAAATAGTTATCATCACACTCCATAACTTGCATATTTAGAATGAACTTTGATTGTGAGGGACTTAACTCCTTAGTTATAAGTCTGGTACTTATCAATGCCCCACAGGGGCACTTACATTTGGTAGGTGTTTGGTGATTTTCCACACCATGGATCCAAGCACATGTAGGTTAAGCCCACACCTTATGCAGCAGAAGCAATGGTAAATCACTGCATGTTCTTTTCTCAGACTTTTTCTTTCTTAACTTTCTAACTTTGAAAATCCTATGTTGAGACTGTTCATTCATGTATAGGGTTACCAGGAGTCTAAGCACAGCACATAAAGACAACTTATTAGGACAATAAACATTATATACCCTTGGCTTATTCCAAAGCCATGCTTTAAGGACACTAGAAAATGATAAGACTGGATGAAAGAAGGTGAATAGATTAGTCAAAGAACATATATGCATAACCTATAGGCATAGACAATAGTGTGGTGATGGCCAGAGTGAAGGAAGGGTGGACTGACTGGAGGTGAGGAGTGGAATGCAGACATCTGTAATAGTGTCAACAATAAAATAAAGTTTAAAAAAGCATACCTACAAATTATAGGTAGATAAATATATAAAAGAAATATGGCAAAATAACTGTTTAGTCTAGCTAGTGGGTATATAGATATTTATTATCCTATTTAAAATTTTTTTCTGTATAATTAAAGTTTTTCACAATAAAATTTTGAGGAAAATTTAAAAAAAGAGTCTGATAAGGAATATCAGACTTGGCCAACAGTAGGTCCCCAGTTAATTTTTAATCTTTCTCCCCCATCTCCCTTCACCTGGTCAGAGTCTCTTAGATTTTACTTTGCTGTGAAATCAATTTCTCCTTTGGCTGTCTTCTGAGTCATAATTCACTACTTTGAACTGTCTGCTTCTGAATTACAATCTAAATGAAACTTGCAGCTTTCCTATGGTTAGGTCCCACTTTACTATGCTAAATTCCTGACAACCAATGATTCTTAAAAGCTGTCTGTCTTTTGACAGGCAATGTTTTCTTCTGATTAAAAAGAAACACTGTTACTGTTCTATAATTATTTTAGCTGTAGTTATCCCAACTAGTCCCTACTTTTAGGCATAGGTTTGCCCTCAAAGTAGGAGGAGTGTCAACAAACCATCAATAAACCTTGCTGTTCTATAGTGGCTTATGGAAAAAGAAGGAAATGCTCCCAGCTTTTCCTGAAATACATTCAAAACAATATTGACCGAGTGCTAGCAAAGTATGCTTGCTTCTCTGGTGATCAGGAAGTTTATGTCTGACTTTAATTCCAAATGAGCACTAGCCTTCAAACCCAGACATTCCAATCTATAACACAAGTTCCAGTGGCTGGAGGAAGCTAGAAACACTTTGGTCCTTAGTTGCTGTTTTTTAGTTGCTAGAGATTCTCTTCTTCTGCTTTTACTCTCTTTTCCAGAAATACAAGATAACCAGGATTTCTCTGGTTCTATAATAAAAAATAAGAATAACATTTGTGTAGTGTTTTAAATGTGGGGAAGGGGAAAGTAACAATTCTTCTAGTGTAGACAACAGATCTGAAAATTTTTAAAATATATCTTTATTGATTTCTGGGAGAGGAAGGGAGAGGGAGAGAGAGAGAGAGAGAGAGAGAGAGAAACATCAATGATGAGCATCATTGATCAGCTGCCTCCTGTACACCCCCCACTGGGGATCGAGCCTGAAACCTGTGCACGTGCCCTGACCGGGAATAAAACTGAGATCTCCTGCATCATAGGTTGATGCGCAACCGTTGAGTCACACTGGCCTGGCCAGGTCTGAACTTATATTTCTTCCCTCCGTTCTCCCAGGCCATAGAGATAATGCACTCCTAATCATGAATAGATTGGTAGTTTTATTATGACCAATATGTGCTATGTACTCAGAAGTTAGCACATTTTAATGATGAACTCCATTTTCAAGAGAATGTCATATAGAGTACATCAGGATTTCAATAAGGCTTTGAAAGAGTTATTCATGACACTTTTTTAGATGAAATGAGGAAATGTGGGCAGAATGATAGTGTGCTCCCTTCTGATTGAAAAATCATGCTCAAGAGGATTAATGAAGATTTGTTTTTCAATCTAGACAGGATTCTATAAAGGTCTTGCCACAGATCTTTGAATTAATTTGGTTTAGTCCTTGGTGTGGAAACCTGGCATCATTAAATCTTAAAGCTCCACAGGCGATTCCAATGTGCAAACAAGTTGGAGAACCACTATTAAAGGATCAGTGTTTTGCATACTATACTACATACTATTTTTAGCATTCAAATGTCTCTTATTGATACCAATAATTCTCTTCCAAAAATCCAATGTTTGATACAGTTTCACAGATGCTTAAAGTAAGGGTAGAATGAGAACACTTACATTTCATCTCAGTTAGGATAAAGGCTTGTAAAATTGCACATAAAAAGGGCTCTAACCATAGGGTCCAGTAAGGTCCTCAACTCAATATCACTGAGACATTTCACAAATACAATTCCATCAGAACTCACTGACAAGAACCACCCTATTATGTGTGAATGCGAAGTTAATAAAGAGGCACTGTTTTGATGCTGAGGAAAAAAAAGCCAAAGATTTGTTTTATGAAAATGATTGTGCCTCCTAACTTAGAATTAGATCATTATAATCACAGGTTTTAAAAATTATATCTTCAATTAACAAAAACAAGTCAGGTTGATGAGCAGAACACCAACATTTGATTTGCATATTGAGGGAAAGTTTGATTTTAACATCAGTTACTTTGGTAAACAAAAAGAACAAGACATATCATTATTGGAGACTGTACTAAAAATGTCCATGGGACACATAATAACATGTCCAAGGTCAATTATGTTGAGTACAAAGACTTCAGGCAGTGGGGGAAGGAAGAAGAAGCTTGTCTCCTCTCTGTCTCTGGAAGAGTACCAACCTCATACCATTAGTACAGTTAATAATTCTGTAACCTTTAAAAGGAATTTTATGAACAATTAGTACAGAGCAATTTACATTAAAAAAAAAACCCCAACCACTTTATAACTGGGGGGTAGTAGCTAATTCCTTGCATCAGTGATGTGTTAACAGGCAATATTCATAAACAGTGTGCTCAGTTGTAACTGACACAACAAATACAGAAAAAACCCGCAGTGAAATGCAAACAACCTTCAAATATATAGCTCCAAACTTCACCTTTAACCTCTCCTGTTCAGTGTTTTCTGTTCATGGTAATATAACTGAACCATGCAGAACCTTCCCATTCCTTGAAGGGATGAGAATATAACCATTATGGAGGGAATGATTTGGGGGAAGTGAGGAATCCAACCTCCCCTTATGGATGAGTAAAAACCATTCTAAGGATCCTTTTCCACATTTTTCTTTCTCATATTTTTATTCACATATAAATGTCTCTCTCTAGTATATTTCCTATAGTGAGCTAGATACTGTGCTAGGTGATTTACATGCATTATTTTCATTTAGCTTTCACATTAATTCTGCAAGATAGATATTGTCCCCATTTTACCCAAAGGAAACTAGCATATAAAGGTTTTACATGACTTGCTGAAGGTCACAGAGCTTATAGGTTGTGGAGGCAAGACACACCCAGATCAGCCTGACTACATGGGCCCTTTTTTTTTTTTTTTTTTTCCCACATCAATGTGCTATACTCTATCACTGTCTTCCTTCCACTTACTTCGTTTTTCTTCCTCAAAGCACAAAGTGCTGGATAGGTGGTAGTATTGAAAGGATTTTAAAGAAAGAAGGTCTAACCTATTTCTCCTTTATACTTGTCCTGAAGCTGTGTGACTTTCTACTTCCCCACACATGGCCTGGTGACTAGTATCCAAGAAAATATTGGCTTCCTACAAGCTCATGTTATGTTTTCCTCTCTAACCTCTCCACAGTTTCAGTGACTACACTTTTAAAATCCCAAATAAGGGCATATAGCCTGAGACATTGTGATTTCCATTAGAGTACACAAGGAGAACATATTTGAAATCAAAACTAAGAAAGTACTTGTGGTGCCTAACAGAGAGATAAAGGACTGGCTCAATATGGATTTGTTGATTGTTTCATTGGAGGTTTATCACACATGGAGAGTAATGAGCAAAGTTAGAGTACATCTTTATCAGTGGACTTCAACAGGGTGGTCTTTCTGACAGGTCTTTTTGTTATATAGCCTTAATGTAGGCTTACTGAACCTGGTGTCTTGTTAATCTGAAAGTACTGTTTAGATACAAGGCTGTGGATTCTAAGAGATAAGCAGTTAATTATGAGTTCTAATCCCAGGCTAGAAGATGCCTATAAAGATTAAAACTTGTTTCCTTTTTTTTCCCTAAAAGTTAATGGCTTAGCGAGAGAAAGATCAATTGTAATTGGGGAACTGAAGAAGGTAATAAACACATTACTGAGGCCAGTTGCTTTATAGAGTCACTTATTTAATCCTTAAATTTTTCAGGTTGTAAATTACTCATTAGAAGGCAGAAAGCAAAACAGCCATAATCCTGTTCAGTGCCTCCAAACTCCAAAGACTTAGAGAAGGAAATCCATGGAAACAAGAGGCCTGATGTGTTTTTTTCACTGCTATTTCTTAATGGGCAAGGGAGGTTAAACAATAAGGACAAGCCCAAGTAATTATCCTGATGTGCCCAGGATAATCAAGCCCAGGTCAGGGTAGGCTTGATTAAATTCATGGAAGGTTGACCCACAAATGGTGGGAAAATGCCCCTTCTTTTCTACTCAGCCCTGAAGGCAGCTAATCAATGTGCATATCTCACTTCCAGATTGTTTCATGAGGCCAGAGCAATAGCCCATAGCATTCATTAGGACATCCACTCCTATCTGTTGTTTTCTAATTAGTTAGTGAAGGAACTAGTACAAGGGGACAAGTAGCAGAGAGGAATTAGGAGGAGTGGGGGGGGAGGCTTTCCCTCTCTCCCTCTCCGTACATAAGGAATGCAGCTCTCAATTACAAAATGCTCAACTGCAAAAGCAATTAGTTTGTAGGTTTCTTTACATGTGTAGAAATCCACATATATTTGGCTCAAACATGGATTTTATAAGCTTAATGTGTAAACACTTAATCATTTATAAGGACAATGGTTTTGTATACTAAGGGTAAAATAACATTTTAGACTCTTAGTGGTGATGATGGAAACAGTTTTCAAGATGCCTTTGGCATTGTAGGTCTAGTAAATACACTCTGCATACATTTTGTGAGTAAAATTTGAATCTGTGCGTATTTTCTTTTTTCAATAGTGTGATGACCTTTATATATACAACACAGCTTCTGGCTCACCCTTAGGTTATACATACAACAAAACAGCTACTGGTTGACTTCTGTTCTGAGCAAGTATTTCTTTCATTTTCCTTTGCTTTTTTCTCTCATGATCAATAGCATATCTGAATAAAGATGGTAGTGTCAAGCTATGAAATGGAGCTTTTCTCTTTGCATCGTAACCAGACCACATAAGGATCAAACTTCTAATTCTGCAGTAACAGACCAAGTTACCCAACACTATTTCCACTCATTTTCTACTTGACAGTCTAATTAAGTTTGTGATTTCATCAGGCTGGCACTGTGTCTATCCTGTGTCCCATTCAATATCTACCAAGCTGTTGTTGCTCAATAAATCATTACTAATAATGAAACAAAATCTAATTTAAAATATAGCTGAATGGAAATGCACTTATTTACTTTGTTAAAGTAATTATAAAGCAAGTGTTTCTTAGATAGATCATTTAATCATAGCATGTGATAAAACTACTTTCTTCCCACAGCTTACTTTAAAAAAAAAAAAAAGCTTTTTCAACAGCAGACAGCTATACTAAAACATTTTAAGGACCCCTGCAATTAGAAATACTGGTAACAAAGCACTGGAAAAAAACTGTTGAGACATCTTAAGAGGAACCAAAAATAACTGATAGTAATTTTGAAAATTGTAACTTGGAGCTTCTATGTCACATGTCTGAGGAAAGAGGTCATTCTGGTCACTTTTGGTGAAGATAAGAAATGACAATTTGCCTTTTCCCTTACCTGAGGATGAAAACCAGAATTTTCTTTAGACTTACCCTGAGTGGATTTTCATTAAGGTAAGGGGGTTCACCTTCCACCATTTCAATTGCCATAATCCCCAGAGACCAAATATCAACTTTCGGACCATAAGCTTTTCGAGTTACCACCTCAGGTGCCATCCAATAGGGAGTTCCCACCATAGTGCTTCGTTTACTTTGCTCAGGGGTGATCTGGGCACAAAACCCAAAATCAGCTGCAGAGGAGAAAAGTCATTTAAAATCAGCTCAAATTATTTTTCTTTTACAGTAGGTTACTTTCAGATACGGCTGTGCTTTCCTATGTTAGACACTGAGCTTCCACAACTGCCTAGCTCATATCCTTTTGTTACCTGATCTCTCAGCTGGTCCTGATTTTAAAAGAGTTTGAAATAACTGACTGATGTGATGTCATTTTTACTAGACCTCAGTCTGGTTCCCTCCAACTTACAAAATCTTTCAGTCTTCTAATTAAGTATGTGCCATTCAGTAGATAAAAGTTACTAGAAATTTTGAAATATTACCCCCCTCCAAATCTGGTGATAATCTATAGGAACACCGTGTTAAAATTATGTACTTCAAACTGGGCTCTAAATGCTTGCAAACCAATCACTTTTAATAGCTATTTTATTCTCAAGATAGAGAGTAAAAGAGCATAAATCCTCCGATACTCTCTTAAACACCATCAGAACCAAAATACCTACTCAATTTAACCGAGCCATCCATCCCAAGAAGAATATTGTCACTCTTTATGTCTCTATGGATCACTTGGTTTGAGTGCAAGAAATCCAAAGCTTGGAGGCACTATTGAATCAGGAAAAGAAAGTTTTAATTAGATCACAAATAATTTTTAAAACTTGAGTTTAATCTAGATAAATTTTGGCAGGAGTATAATTTTATATTGTCAAGTGAAATGGATTACTGAGTGCTTTGACACCAGTTTGAAATCACATTACCATTTACATCAGTGATGCAATTCAGCATAATACATATGAAAGCTCCTGAGTCAGATTAGGACATGAAGAGTGATGGTATGATAAGTAGCAGTAACTCATTAATACATCCAAACTAACCAATCAATATAATCATGCTTTGACCTAGTTATCTAGAGAATATCACCTAGGTCTTAAACAGATGAAGTAAGCTTCTGCTTCCATGGTATGAATTGATTCAGTAGATATGGAGTGAAACACAGGAATCTGCATTTAAACAAGTGCCCTGAGCTATTTCTGATGGACAGCCAGGTTTGGGGACCACTATGAAGTAACAATAGGTACTTGTTTGGAAATGGTTTTGCACTGTAATACTAGAAGATGGAAATAACAGTCTCAGGGTTGAATATACCCCTACATTTTAAAAGTTTGACCCTTTGCATGAATAGAAAATATATGTGTTTAGTGGATAAGTTTGCATGTTTGGGGAAGAGGATATGAGAGTGAGAGGAGAACAAGGAAGGAGAAATTTAAGTGAACAATTTAAAATAAAATAAAGATGAGCTGAAATTATTTGGTTTTGTTTTATCTGTCATTGGTTTTCAAGTTTCAGTGGGTCAGAGTTCCTAATTGTATATATAGTAGATCCCCCTACAATGAATGTAGTAAATGGTAATGTCCAAGATAAAATTCCAATGAAGAGTGTTTTTTAATATTGAAAAATAATATAATAAAATATCCTTGGTTTAGCTTGAAAATAGGTATTATGACACTATTATTGGGAAAAAAGTAGACACTTAGACACATTAGAGGGCTATGAGGGATGCCCAAATTGTACTGTGAAAGTAACTACTCTCAGGGATGAGGACCTCAGTTAAATTACCTTCTAGAAAATGATGGAATTATAATATAGTCTGTATTTTTACATAGCTCACATTGCACATCCAAGACAAAATAACTACCATGTAAAAATTCGTTCAAATCAGAAAGAAGTTCCTTGCCAACATGACTATTTTCCATGTTCACTGAGACTTAAAACCACGCAGGCTTAAGTATGGTACCCTGTGGATGGCATAATGGAACTCAAAAAAATCCATAGTAAAGTAACTAAAACAAACAAGGGGTTGGGGAAGGAGGAGAAGAAGAGTGCTATTACATTAGGATTTAAACTGAATTTAGTTTCTCCAATTATTTTTTAGTAGAAAAAATGTGCTATTATTACTTTGATGTTATAAACATTCTGAATAATCAGAGGTAAAGAAAGAACTGACAATTTTGGTATTCTCATCAGCTAGAAACGCCCTATTTTCTTACCTCTCTGCAGACAGCTGCTATCTGTCCTTCATCCATACAGGTTTCTGTGACCACATCAGTCAAAGAGCCACCAGCCAAATATTCCATGACTACCCATAGTTCATCACCCACTAAGTAACTATAACAAGAGAAGAAAAATACTTTGACTCAGGCCTAAGAGAGTGGGGACCCTCCCATATTCCTATTAAAAAGGCAATTTGCAGTCATTCTCTCTGCATTTGGTCATATTACATGACAAGAAGAGAATATCAGTGATGGTGATAATGAGACACTTCCTTAACATTAGAAGAGAATATGCATGGAAATCAAATGATCATCAGATATGACTGTGCACTACGGAGGAAAGAAAAAGAACAAGGAGGCCTCTGGTAACTGATTGCTACATTCCTTGTAAACTTTAGTTTCAATGAACAGGATCCCTTTTGGAAAGTTAGTTTCAATGAACAGGATCCCTTTTGGATAACTCAAGCCACAATGTTGACTTCTTGTACTGAACTGGCCCATGGCATACAGATTTATAGGATATTTATTTAGATCTTGGCATTATTTTCCATTCTACTGAATTGACTACTGAAATGTTTTCAAGTAGTCACTAAATCAAAGAGACTCATGTTTGCAATGGATTTACTGTACTGAGGTCTCAGTTCTGATAGAAGGCAGTCATGACACTTTATGAAACGCTGATTCCTCCTGTAAAATTTGACCCTCCTTTTTTTGTTTCTCTTTCCTCTCCTTCTGTACCACTGGTCTACCTGGCACAAAACACAGAAAGCAAGATCTTAAGCTCACTAAGGTTGTAGACCTAGTGTTATTTCCTCTGTACCCCCCAGAGTGCACAGCACAGTAGTGCTAAACAAACACTTATTGAAATTGAATGAGACAGATGTTAACCACAAGTGAAGAGCTGGTGTTGTCTGTAAATGCCTATTTATAACCCACTGCTCATACCACTGATGAAAGAGACATTAATTACCTGGTCTAGGAAGAAGGTTTGAGATTAAAGTCTCAATTCCCTAGGCCTCGCTGTCAGTTAATCGCAAAGGGCCCATTAAAGCAGGGCCATTGTAGGCAGCCTTCCTCACTTAGACACCCAGAGACTGCACTAGCTTCAAACAAACACTTGATGAAATGTTTAACGCACCACAGCCCTCTCCTATATGCAATAGGTTATTTCCTGCCAACACGAAACCCATGATCCTCAAAAGGAAATTACACAAACTACTCATGTTTAAAAGCAAGACCATAAACTGTGTCTTCAAATGTTTGATGGGTGGACAAAGATAAGTGGATGCAAGTTTAACAATAGATCTGATACTCTATTTTGTAACATTTGAGAAATATCTATGGAATGGATGCTAAATGAATAGATCCTAAATAAAAAAATTTGCTAAGAAGATGACATCCCATAAAGAAAACAAGCACACAATTAAAGAAAACACTTACCTATCTAAATAATTAACAATATTGGGGTTCTTATTTTCCCTCATGACCAGAATTTCATTAATAATTAATTCCTTTTTGGGCTGCTGTTGAAGATTCATCTGCTTTATGGCCACCTGAATGATGATTAAAATATAAGAATGAATTATAATTATTAGACTAAAAACAAACATCCATGTTTTGGGGTATACAAATTCTTTACCTTACTAAACTTTTTCTCAGTGCTGAAAACCCATTTCCCTTTTCTCTGATTAATCATGAGTAAACTATCCACTTCAGATACTTTGGACACCAATAAAAAAACCTCTAATACCCAGTGGTACTCATTTTTTTTTTCAAGTGTAGGTACCATCAAAGAAGAAATTTGATCAATACGAATAAAGGAAAATAAAAATCAGGATTGAATGTTAACCCTTACCTCTTGTCCTGTTGCAATGTCCAGTGCTGTATAAACAGTACCCGATGCCCTGTGAAAGTGAAAATTGTCAACTGAATAAGCAATCAAAACAAAATCAAAGTGCTAACAGTATATTTTCTTTGAAATAAATGTAATTATTTTTAGGAGAAGAATATCATCAAACTCAACATTAAAGGATGAAGTAAAAAGTAACAACTGTTTTGTATAGTAATTGCACCTGAAATAATCATGACATATCCCTTTTGGTGGGCCAGGAACTCCAGTTGGACTTCTGTATGCCATGGCACTACACAGTAATAAACTGAGCAAAATGACCTTGCTCCTTTTAGGAATCTCCTGGAACATTTTAAATAGTTCTTGGGTGTTGCAACAACCAACACTGCTGTTCTCTAATTAAACTGAAGTCTAGTTTAGGGGAAAAAATATCATTTTTTTTGCTTAGCCAACTGTAAATTAATCATTTCTCTTAGCTTATAGACAAGGAGGCTTTTAAAATATATTTTTAATTCTTAAGCATATCTTCATCTAACAAATCAATCACTCTCAGTGCTGTACTTACCTATACTGTAGCTACACAAACCAATAACAATATGGCTTTACTGTTGAATCTTTCTTTTCTTCCTGCTAAATTTCTCAACAGTTTCTATTGTGAGGTTACACTCCACTCCACTATCCTTTTAAAATCTATCATTTCTTAACTCTTGGTGGTACTCATGATTCCATTCTACCTCCAATTACAGGGTTCCTTTGCTCTGCAAATACTAGTTGTCTAGTAAAAATGGATTCATGGTAACATTTTGTGAAACACTTATGCATTCTGAACCACCTCCCCACCTCCATCTTCAGGAAAAAGGAAAAACCTAGTCATTTTTGTAGAAATGTCTATGGTGAATAAAAGATCAGTTCTGTGATTCACCAGGAATAGTAATGCTTTAACATTGCTGTCTAAACTTTCTGGTATTTGTTCTCATTTGTTCTCTATTTATCCCTTGCTGTTTTGTTTTTTGAGTCCAGGAATTCTCTGGTTATGTCAGCCATTTCCTTGTCATTCTTCTCTCTGGATGAGCTAAAATATTTATTACAGTCCTAGGAAGTTTCATTACCTCCTCCTAAGGAATAAAATAGGTGGTGTAGTTATAAGGAATATTTGAGTACTAATAGAGATTTGAGTGCTAATATTTGCCCTAACATTAACAAGCTGTCTGACCTTGGGCTAGTAACTTCCCCTCTTTGTGTTTCAGTCCCCTCACTTGGAAAATAGTGGTCACATAACAATAAACATATATTGAACATGTTGTGTGTGTCAGACACTGGACTAAGAACTTTACATAAATTATCTTACATGATCCTTACCATATTTCTATAAGGCAAGTGCTATTATCCCCATGTTATAGATAAGGAATCTGAGGCTCAGAGAGGTTAAGAAATCTGTCTAAGGTTATAGGGTTTACAATCTAAGCCTGTCTGACTCTCTGCGTTGCAAAATATAGAAAATGGGTTACTTTATTTTTAAGGTTCTTTAATTCCATGATCTAGAATCTATAAACTGCACTGTTCTTGTCACTCTTCATGGGTATTTAAATATCTATTGAAATTAGACTGAGAAGTCACACTTGATCAATAAGTGCTCTCTAAACTAGGATTTGGTAATTTCAGAAATTCCTTAGCTTTGAGAATTATATTAAACAAGTTGATCCCAAAATTTTATGTTTGAAATTCTGGGCTCAGAACACATAGATGGTGTTCAATAAATATTTGTTGAATAAACAAATTAATAAAAGTCTTTTCAAGCAAACATGTAATTGCAATAAAACCTTGCATTTCTGTGATGAAAACATTTCTTCTTTTACTTAAATCTACATAAAACTTACCTCTTGGAAAGAAAATTATCAGAGCTTCCTGATTTTAGGGGCTAGTTTGTGATTTGCCCTTCCAACCTCAGAATTGTCTGAGTTTAAAGGAATTAGTCACCTCAACCTAGTGTGTATTTTAGCTGCTTAAGCCCTGATCAGCTACTTAAATCTATACACAGAATGAAATTTAAAAATGCCTTTACTTGGTTTATTCCTATACATGTAGACCACTTGCTCAATTCCTTGAAATGCAAAAGAAAAAAAGAAAAAAAGAAAAAAAAAGATATCTGCAAAATTAGATTATAAAAGCATTTATCTCATGGAACTACAGAGAATTAAATGGCACAATTTGCATAAGCATTTAGCCCTGTGCCCAGATCAGAAGGTGATGCTTAATATGGTAACTGCTATTATTGTCATTGTTGCTGCTGCTGTTATTGGATTCACAGTAGAGGATGACTGATTTGCTGTTGTTAGTTGGCACTTCCATTCTTCCAGTCAAAACATTGCTAGCGTCCATCACTATTTTCAAAAAGGACAAGGACTACGAGAATATTTTTGAGAGGTTCCATGTCCTTTTTTTCTTACTAAAGTGGTTGTGTCTTTTTCTTTAAGTTTGGAATGCTTTTATCAAATGAATAAATCTTTATCATGTACAGAAATCCTCAATATAAAATGGAGCTGTTCCAGTTAGAGCCTAAGGAAGAAGGCCCCAAATTCCTGCCCAAGTGGCCTTCCCCTTCTTCGCCACCCCATCCTCCACTCCCTAAACCCATTTCCACTGTCCTATGGGCTAAAATTGTGATTTACTTGGAGTGTAAGTGGGATTAGCGTTTAACATCTCCAGACCTTTACCTTTCAAATCCTTGGGGTTTTGCTCCCCCCACCTCCCTTAGCACTTTACTGTTTTAAAATTCTTAGAGTTCTTACCTTGGAATCCCAATATCTTGGTTTTTATGGCATTCTGTGGTATAGAATTACCGAAAATCCCTAACCCACAGAGGTTTTTAACACCCTGAAACTCTAAGAATCAGTTTTTAACTCAAAAATGAGCCTTACTCCTCACTTCTTCTTTCCTCACCTTACTGCACACATGTAATTGCCTAGTGGGAGCCATTTTCCACTTCCCTCCAACTCTTTTTTTAAAAAAATATATCTTTATTGATTTCAGATAGAGGAAAGGAGAGGGATAGAGAGATAGAAACATCAATGATGAGAGAGTCATTGATCGGCTGCAGCCCACAACCTGGGCATGTGCCCTGACCGGGAATCGAACCCAGATCGCCTGGATCCTAGGTCGATGCTCAACCGCTGAGCCATGCCAGGCCAGGTCCCTCCAACTCTTGTCTCTAATTTTAAAATGGTGATGTCGTCCTCCACTCCACTTCCCACACCCAACCCCCACACCAAACATATTGTTAGGAATCTGGAATTCACTGTTCTGACCAATAATTTACATGTTGGCCCAACTTCCAGTCTTTGTAGAATTCTTAGCTCAAATGCACATACACTCAGGTACTAATCTACAGAGTAAAATTTAGTGCCCTGTCTCCAGCTCCATCTTAGCACCTCTAAATAACCTCTCTGCACCTTAGTTCTGATGTTTTTCCATATTCCAACTGATATAAATGTGAATCTCTCTCCTTCTCTTATTCATCTATTAAAGCATTCTCTTTGCTCACTGATGGGTTAAGAACAAGAGTCCTCACCCTCATCTACTCAAGTTTCCCCAGGTTCAAATCCTACCAGTTCCTATTTGTGTGACCCTGGGTAAGTAATTTTACCTCTCTGTGAGTCAGGATTAAAGGATCAAATGTATACAGTGTTTAAAACCAGTCCTGGCATGTAGTAATTGCCAATAAATATTAGCAAACATCACTACCATCATCAACATCATCATGATTATCATCATCATCATCATAATCTTCATCATCTATCTTCATCATGACCCACAGACTACAATTTGATATGTATGCCATTTAATTACATTCATTCTTATTGTCTCTCCTTTCCAATTATATTGAAACCAGATTGCTATAGGGAGAACATTTGTTTATGATGGGGTTTTGTTTACTTATTAAAAGACCTAACCATTCAGATGGTAAAAAGAAATCAAGCATTATCAGGACTCAAGGAAAAAGAGATAATCTAAGATGACGCAGCTAGTAAGTAACAAAAGTTTCCTAACTTTGAGCAAAAGATTTTCGGTTAACTTATACTATGGTTCAAGAATATTAAATCAAGTAATTATTCAACCATTAGGGTTCATCATCAATTATAATGTGATGTGTACTGCTGGGTTCTTGGCATTAAATGTTTTACCAACAGTTTTTCCTTGACCTGGCCAAGCACTTAACTCAAATGAAAACATTGGCATCTATCCTAAAGGGTCTAAAACACACAATTCACTATTTCTATCTTTTTTTCCCAAGACAAGTCAGTTTAATTATCAGCAATCTTCATCAGATTTTAATGTTTTCTCCTAAGATCCAATGTCAATCCATGATCATGAATGGTTGCCAAAGCAGTAACATGGTAGGAATTATAATTTAGATAAATCACTCTGATTCCGCATAGAAATGGATTAGAGGAAGAAAGAAAGGGCAGGAAAATAAGGCTAATAAGAATCTCATGGACTGGGTGAAAAAGAAAAGGGCAAGACGACTAGAGAGCTCAATGGGATCCAAGGAGAGCCTCCTGGGAATAAGAGTGAGGGAGCCAAAAGGATAGGGCAATCTTCACATTTAAGGTTTTACAAGTATAAATCTGATGTTAATGAATTCAAGTCAGGGATTTAACACACATTTAAGATGGTTATTTTTTACATCTACTCTTATTTCTGCTGCTGCTGCTAGAAAAGGCTGTATCACTTATTGATCCCTACTTTCTGCCTGCGCTCTGTAGATGGATGAATGATCTCACTTAATGCTCACCCTGTACAACCCTTTGAGGCAAGTTCTAGCATCTTCATTTTACAGAAAACTAAAACTGGGAAATAGTAAACAGCTTGTCCAAGTTTACACAGTTAGTCAGCAACTAAGCTAAAAAATATATATTAGTTTGACTTCACTGCCCATGCTCTTAACCATCATGATCTATTATATTTAGCATTTTTATATCAATGCTAAGTGCAAGTGTGGTACTTCCCAAAGTTCATGTTTGTATTTACTATGCTAAACTGCCTCCCTAAAATAGAGGGATGAGCAAAAGTAGGTTTACAGCTATGAGTATGCAAAACACAGTTTATTCTTGTATTATTATGTATTATTATTTTATTGTATGAACAACTGTAAACCTACTTTTGCTCACACATGCATTTCTCATCTCTAATTTTCTGCTCACTTAGTCCACATGCCCCTTGTAAGTCATTTAATTTGTCCCTGGACATGATACATTTTAGTCCTTTAGCATAACTATACAAGACTGTTTTTCTGTTTTCTGACTCAAAATTTGGTCATGTGGCAAGAGTGGCCCAGGACTAGGATTAGTTCTTAGAAGTGGACTTTATCTTCTGATGAGTATTTAAGATACAGTTACTACTTTCAGGCTCTTATCTAGAGGTTGTCTTGGTATATTAGTACACTTGACATAAAAAAATATATAGATATCATATTGTCCAGTACCACCTACTATACATTTACTTGTTTTGCTGAGATATATGCCCTTTAAGGCTCAGAAATGAAGATGAACAGTGTTACCATTACATGCAATAACATTCAGAGAGTTTCGCAGTGTTTTCTTTTGTGTGATTTGCCTCTCGAAAATGTGCCACTAAATTAAAAAAATTATGTAAAAATCATGTCAACTCAGTCCCTTTCTAAGTACACAGAATGTAGCCAAGGCCAGGTGGTATAGTAATTACAATGATTATAAATCTGAATAGGGAATTTTTTGTTCTTCAGCTAAGGTATGACTTTCCCCAGAGTATTCATGGTCATTTAAATTTAAATAGAGCTGTAACACATTATGGGTGTGGAGCCAAGGAACTCAGTGTGTTATATAGTCCAGTGATAATGAGGCCACAGTTACAGGGCTTAATCCCTGGAAAGGCCTGATGACTCTCAACTACTCACTCCAACATTAAGTTTAAGCAGCTGTTTCACAGTGTGCACCATTGGTTTCAATAGGGCATAGACAGGAAAGGGGGGCAGGTGGCTTAAAAGAAGCTCATTACTGTGGCTGGAAAAATCCACTTAAAGTGAAAACTCTGCTAATGGTGGTTGACTGAGTGGCACCATCTTTCTTTACAAGAGACAGCACACAACTCAGTGCATTTAAGAGAACAAAGGGCATCTTCCATTGCTCCATAAACATTTTTCTTCACAAATGCTAATCTATTTCCAATATCCTTCATCACAAAGCCTATTATAAAGCTCAGACTACATTTATTTAGTGCTTCATAGCAGTGTATGTCCCAAAATAGATCCAATGAGGAAGCAAATACTTTTTGGGTGGGTGGATCTATGCAAAGAATCACTTCTGTAAACACACTGAACACCACTTCTGCTCTTGTCCATGGTTTCTTAAACAAAGAAAAACAAGTCAGAGGTTTTATTATTAGCACTTATCTCTGAGTTCATGCTATACTCTGCTTTGCCAGGTTCTTTAAAGAAACTGTTATTCATTAAGTCATTTAAGAAACAAATTTCAAAACTATTCAACTTCAATATGGGAACTTCATGTTAGAGCACGAAGAAGAGGGCTCCTCCTCATTGAGTAGCAAAGTTTGAATAATACCTAACATAATATATTTCCTTTCTCAAGCCTTAAAACTAAAACTAATTTAGAGAGAGAGGAATTGATGGCTTGCCAAAAAAGTTTGATTGCAATCGTTGATGGGTTGATCATATTATAATTCTATATAATTATACAACTGGCAAGGATCCAGATGTTTGACAAAATTCCTTTGGCCAAATATATATCTTTATACATAGGAGAACAATGATTTCAAAGATGCTTCCATTGTCACTTCCTGACAAATTTAGCTGCATGGCTGGTCTAATCTACAAAGAGATGAGATATGCAACAAAGATACTTTGGCATTATATAGACATGGACCATATTAGCCAATGGATTCTTCAGGATAGCCTTTGTTTTGCCATATCATTTCTTGTTAGAGTTCCTTTTTTAAACATTTTTTCCCTTTTGAAAATCAGTATGGGGGTGTGTTTTTATTATAGTTCTATAATCCCAAATAAATGAATATAGCCGTGTTGGCAAGGTGTGGACAAACAGGCATTCTCATACCTTGTTGGTGGGAGTGTTAAATGGAACAACTTGAATGAAGGACAACTTGGTAATTAAAAATGCACATATCCTTTCATGTAATAATTAAACTTTCAGGAGTTTATTTTAGTGATAACTTTGCATATATATCAAATAACTCATTTGTAAGAATCTTCACCAAAGCCTTGTTTATAATAGCAACACATTTGAAACAAACTAAATGAGTATCAATGGGGGCCTGATTAAATAAATTATGGTACATGCAAATGACAAAACACTGCATCTGTTAAAAATAAGGTACTGACATGGAACCCTTAAGACAGAATCGTGTAACAGAAAAGGAGATAAATAATTTGTTACCACTTGTGTTAAAAACATACCTATCATATACACAGACAAATGGACCATAAATGCTCAAATACAAAGGTTTTTTTCCTAATTTTTTTTCCTCAGGAAAAAATAATTGCCTTATATTCAAATCCTTATAAAATCTCTCATGTAATGTGGTAATTCTCTATATTCATTTATTTTTATCCATAAAGTACTATTTGAGAAAGACACATTAGTTTGAAATATTCTCAATCAATGCTGGTTTTGGATGCTCATAGAAAGTTACCTGTCAGAATTGGAGTAAAAGGATGTAAATAAATTTTTTTCTGAAGGTATGACCTCATAACTGCAAGTGTTAGATGTCATAGACAAGTTTTTACAGGTCACTTTCAAAATGAATTCTATGAAAAGGGATTGCATTGCCCCAGGACAGTTAGACCATCAAAAACAATAATGAATGCAATTGAATGAAACAAATTAAAAATATAAAAAACCATGAGTTTATAAAGCTATTTTTTAAAATAAAAGATAATACTTCCTCCCACTAAAAAAAATCAAAACACCTCTCATTGGACACTTTTGGAAGTAATTTGAGTAGCAACTCTTTACACTGAAAATTAACAATTAAAATTTAAGCATTTATCTTGACTTCCCTGTATGACCTACATTTCAGAATAACTGAAGACCACTAGCTGATGAGGTAAAATTCTTTTCAAAAAAAGTATCCTAGCTAGTTAGCATGGAAGGTATGATAGTTTTTTTTAAATCACTATTTTGTAATCCCTAATAAAATAATTGATTTGGGTAATTGATTTGGTAGATGAAAGGCTAATCATGAACTTTAAATTGGAGGGGACAGTTTCCCATTGAATTTTCTGATCAATCTATTTATCCTTAAAATATGGGACAATCAGATGCTGTGTGCCTCTTGATATAATATAGTATGAAACATATAGCATCATCTAATGAAGAAATCTTGCCAAACTTCATTGATGAACTTTATTAAGCTTCTAGACTTAATTTCCATTTAGAAGAAATACAGGAAATAAAGGAACAGATTAAATGACATCAAATGAAACTAGTAGACAAATCCAGAATGTTGTACATTCTACAAGACAATGACTTGTTTCTTCAACAAGTCAATGGTAGTGGAAAAAGAAGGGAGACTGCTTTAGAGTACAGAGATGTAAGTGACACAAATAAATGCAATGTATGGATTTCTTTGGATACTGATGTGAACAAGTCAGTCATGGAATTAATTCTTCTGGTCTTTTTGATATGCATTCATCAAATACTTGCTGACTATTTTACTCTATGCCAGACACTGTTGCAGGCCCTAGGAATACCAAAGTGAATGAGACCTACAATCTGAAGCAAGAGTTCATTTGAGTTCCTTCAAATGAAACTTCCCATAATCCCTACTTGATAAATCCTACAGCTTCTCAAGTCACTATTTAAATGCACCTTCCTCTAAGAATTCTTTATCAGACCCCCACCCTGGCTATAAATGATTTATCCCTCTTCTTTGTCCCCACAGCTCTTAGGCCAATAATTCATGAAAAAACCTATTGAGAGCAATTTAAGTAAAAGAAAAATAATTTAAATAGTTTTTTTGGTCTACATAGAAATAAATCAATATTTCGATCATTTAAAAAAAAAATTAAGAACAGAGAACAAAAAACCTAAAAATAAAAATTTAGTAAAATAAATAAATGATAAAACTACATTAAATAAATAGATTTAAGTTAATAGGTTTTATCTTGACCACAATTTAAAATGCATCTTGATTTATATTATGACCATTTTGGTTGTGTGTGTGTGTGTGTGTGTGTGTGTGTGTGTGTGTGTGTGTGTGTGAAAATTGACAGTGGAAGGTGAAGAAGAATAAAAAAGACAGGTGTGTAGCACACACAAATATACCCAAAAGATAAAGAATTAGATGTAGTACGGTTAATCAAGTCAATATGAGAAACAGAAATGAAGACAACTTGAGAAAAAAACAGAGAGACAGATACAGAAAGAACAAGGTATGTATGTATGAAACATAGGTACAGAGGAAAGGGAGAGCTATAAAGACAAACATTCTCATTAGTTCAACAAATGTTTATTGAGGCAAAAACACATCCAGAGAGATGGGGAGGCAGACGGGGAAGTTCTGTAGGTCTTTGACCTTGGCAAAGTAAACTATTGCTGTGGACCAAAATTGTACAAAATTTTTTTGGGGGGCCTACTAAATGTAAAAGCACTGTGCTACGCACTAAAGGAGACAAAATGAGAAATAAAGTAGACTTCCTACCTTCTACGGACTTACTTAAAAGTTGAATTGGGCCTATAGGTGAACTATCTGTGGTTTCATTATTCTTTAAAATGATGAACCTGTGCCATGGCCAGGTAGCTCAGTTGGTTAGAGTGCTGTCCCAAAATGCCAAGGTTGTAGGTTTGATCCCTGGTCAGGGCACATACCAATGAACACATAAATATGTTAAACAACAATCAATGTCTCTCTCTCTGTGTCCTCTCTCCCTTCCTCTCTCTAAAAATTAATTTAAAAAAATTATGAACTCCTTGGAAATTTAAAACAGACCTTTCTGCAGTGGTAAGCAGGATTTCTGCTTTATTATTATTATTTTTTTCATTTTAGATGATAAAGGCTTCACAAAAGTATGCAGAAAAAGAGAACTTTCCTTTTGCATCTTTAGAGGTCAGAAGCATAAATAACAGCCAGGAGGGGAAAACTCTTTGGTATGCAAAGATCTTTGTTGTTAGAGAAATCAGTCTTGCTTCATTACGTGGTATCTGGGGGATATTTGAAACCATCACTTACTTTTTTCCTTTTTTAAATTCAATGCTATTTTGGGCTCAATTGGGTCTTAGTAGGAATGCATAATCAAAACAAAATTATAACATCTTCTACTCCCCACTCCCCCCAAAACAATTCTAAAATATCTACTTCATGAATAAATAAACAACTCCCATATTTAAACCTACAACTAGAGCAGTGCTGTCCATTAGAAATATGTCAGTCATATTTTCAAATTTCTGAGTTATATTTTTAAAGTTTAAAAGATGAAATTAAACAATGTATATAAAATCTCATTTCAATATATAACCAATATATAACCAAAATTTTTATATCCCTTTTCATTCTTTTTAAAATCAGGTGCATATTTTATACTTATAAATTATCTCAATTTGGACTAGCCACATTTGAAGGGCTCAATAGCCACATGGTTACCATATTTGACAGCAAAGCTCTGGAACATTACTTCTCTGTGGATGGTGTATTCTTTCCTATTGTTAGCTCCACCAAAGGCCTAACCTGATTAAAATAAAGCCTAAAAGCCAACTTTTACTTTCCAAACCCCCTTATTACACAATAGTGTGTTTTTACAATCTGCCTTTTGGAGTTTACATTTTGGGCATAAATAAAGTAACATGAACATGAGAAGGTATGGCTTCCTTACGTAAGTTGTTTTACCATTCCACCAGAGGTTAAGAAGGAAACCTTTAAGTGGGAAATAATGGCTATAAAAGCCAGCCCTGCTGGGTGAGTTGAGTAGGCTTGTCTTGATATTCTCCTTGCACCTTATGTAGCCCTCTGTCAAGCACTTACATTAGTACACTTTAAGTTCTTGAGAACTCACACCATCAATACCCATCCCTGCGTGCTCTGAAAAATAAATTAATTCAAATAAATAGTTTATCATTTGCACTAGACATATTTCAAGTGCTGTATAGCCACACATGCTAGTGGCTACCATATAAGATTGCACAGTTATATTACATCTTCATCATCACAGAAAGTTCTATTGGACAGCACTGAGAAATGGGCAGACATACTCTTTGATTGGTTAAGTGATAGAGAACCCCTATAGACCACAAAACACTTTTTAAAATGAACAAGTAAGAATACCAGTGATATCCGATGGGGGCAATCTCCTGTGAAGTCAGACCTCGTTTTAGAAAACCCTCTGAATATAATGATTTGGAGTCAAATATCATGACCTGAGAGTTCATGTTTTTGAGTGGGGAAAACATTTCAGCATTAGGTTCATTTTAATCTGACTTTTCACAGAGGAGAATCCCTAAGAAGGCAACAGGAAGCAACGCCTTCAGCAAGACTCTACAACTCATTGGACACTACGTAATTTATACAGGAGTCAAGTTTATAAATATTTAATATTTATTTTGGATTCAAATTGTATTTACGTATCAGGGAGTTTTACCAAGGCAAAGTCTGTCAGAGTGACAGAGTGATAAACGTGAGTAAATATTTTGTCTTGGAAGTTGTTATACCAAAAGCCATATTTCTGATGTAAAATCACATGTTCATAGGAAAGATATCAGAAGTTATCACCTCTGAATGAACCTTTATTGTAGAAAAGGAAGTTCTCAAATCATCAGGACTTGCCAATGAGGTCAGTAGCATTAAACACCTACATGGAAGTATCTGTCATGTTTTTAAAATATAATCTAACAATTCTATGCAATTCTATGCAAGTTTGGGTTTGAATAATTTGTGAAAAGGCAGTATTCTTACTGAGTTTTAAGATGGCAAAATGTTGGTGAGATGTCTGACAGGTACAAAGTAGTTAAATGCATAACTTTCTATTCTTTTGAGGCACTTATCAGTGGGTTTCTAATATATTCCTCATTAATGGTGACTTTTGTATTTTTCAACTACATTTGAACAAAAAAGATTTTAAAACACACTATTTTCATAAACTACATATAGGTAATTTGGAATTAGGTCTGTTTCAATGAAAAGGACAATGCTGCTGTTATTACTCTATAAAATATGCCCAGCTCTCATACCACTCTTGTTTTTTAACCCATGGTTTGATTGTGCAGTGTTGCCAGTATTATGTAACCCAGAAATGTTATCTGTATTTTTATTTGATATGAATACAGTGTCATTATGTTGTGTACTGCCCCTTAGTTCCAATATTTTGGAACAAATTAATACAAGTTTCTAGCAGACAAAAAAAAAAAAAAAGTATACCAGTGATATCAAATGACAAAAAAAGAAGCAAAAACACAAATAGGTATATATTTTAGCATCCTAAATATGCAGCACCATTATGGTTTCTACTGGGAAAAGGTTGGCTATATATTTCTCCCTGAGTTTCTGCCTCCCTCTCAGGGTCTTCTTACCTTGATTCCCACAAATCATAATCCCCAAAGTAAGGGGGTAAGATATGCACCTCTTATCCTCTAACCAAAATGTAATGATTGCTTCTCTTATTTCCCAAGATAACTTGGCAATTTCAAAAGAAACTTTACTACAAAAGCTAGGGGGAAGAAATAAATAAAATATAAAAATCATGAAAAATAGTCAAGCTTATATACAATATATAATTTTCTGAACCTAAGAATCTTAGGAAAAACAGTGAAGTACTTGAAAAAACTCTTACATTCCCTTATCCAAAAACAAACTCTATTGGCTGAGGGGTTAGCACAATTTTGCAGGCACATTAGATGTATCTCTTCCTTCCCAGTCCCTTTTCTCATCCAGGAGACCTCTGAGGTGCTATATTGGATCCTGGCATATAGTAATTGGTGCACCTAAATATCTTGTCCCATTCTCTATTTAAGTACAGCCCTTAAGATCACTTCATTTCTCTTTAAACAAAACTTTTCCCTGTTTCAAACACTTGCCTACTCAAGCCCTTCCACTTAGTTTCACATTGAGGCCTGAGAGACATACCTAATTACAGCTGACTTGTTGAACTGGTAACTCTTACTTTTAGCTCTGGTGAATGATCTAGCCCCGTGGTTTGCATGTCTAACTAATGGTCAGGATTATTTAAAGAACTTTTCCAAAATTCAGTTTCTTGTTTCCCATTCCATACTTCTGAAACAAGTTTCTGACAGTGAAGCCTGGGGATATTTATTCTTAATGAGCATAATAGGTGAGGCTGCTACAGGCACACAGTTAGCCAAGCCAGGGGATGCTGACCATCATGCAAACGTCTCACCCAGAGTATCAGTAGACTCTTATAGGATGACTTGGTGGCTTCTGAGGTGTTTGGACCTGGAAATACTTCTTAACTGGGTCATGCTTACCCAGCTAATCAGATCTAATCTCTTAAGAAGTTTGAAAGCCATGCCCAGAAGAAGTGAACTGAAACAGCAGGGACCATCTCTTTTAGGGATTATTGATCAGTTTTCTCTTTACTCACATATTCAACTCTACCCACCTCTGTATCATTCAGTAAGGACTTTCCTTACCCTCACTCTGTCACTTTCCAGTTTGACAAAGAAATAGGATCTTAAGCATAACATTCATACAGGTGTAGGGGGACAGGGATAAAGGATGTTTCATACAAACATGAGGTTTCTAATAACCCTACTGCTTTTCTAGAGAAATCAGTTTGAATCATCTAATTATATGGAATCAAAATGTTCCTAAAAATAGTGTCAGCCCAACAATAGTGAAGATTCCAGCAGGATATGTTCCTTGATTAATTAACAGCCAACCAGAAAAGTCAACACTGAGGATGAAAATATGAATATAACCCAGAAAATAAGAAACATAATTTACCAGAAATCCAAGCTGTTATTGAATTTTAATGTATATCTTTGATATGTATGTTTTGATAGTTCAAATAACAATCACTTACCCTTGACCAATTTTTTCAAATCTTGTGTATTTTTTCTTTGGATCACCAACACTCACAATGCTTCCTGAGTAAGGGTGGGGAGGAGAGAGAGAGAGTGAGGTTAAAACTGATTGATTTCCCTTTATGTATTACTAAAAATTAAGATGCCAGAGTCAATGAAAAAACATTAGAACAACATTCCTGAGTTATTTCTATAACTTACATGGATAATGATACATTTTATTAAATTAACAAATAGTAATATATTAATTTAAGTACTAGTAATAACCCATGCTGTTTGTAATAAAAATTGATGATGTTTGGGAAACATAAATGACTGGTTATAACTCAACATTTGTTAAAAGTACCCATAAAATGATACTGTAGATTAGGAGATAAAAAACATCTAAGAACTTGTACACATTATTTTTTTAAATCCTCACCCAAAGATTTTTTTTTCCCATTGCTTTTCAGAGAGAGTGTAAGGGAGGAAGAGAGAGAAAGAGATAAACATCCATGTGAAAGAGACACATCAATTGGTTGGCTCCAGCACATGCCCCAATCAGGCTAGGGAATGAATACGCAACCCAGGTATGTGCCCTTGACCAGAATCAAACCCCAGACCCTTTAGTCTGCAGGCCGATGCTCTAACCATTGAGCTGCCAGCCAAGACTGTAAACATTTTTTAATAAAAATCACTATCTTCTCTGAAATAAAATAAAATTGAGCATTATACTACTTTCAATTATGCTGAACAAATAATTATTAAGCAATTACTCTGAAATCAGTACTGTGCTAGCAGAAATGGGGATGAGGGTGCGAACAAAGTTTAATCATAAAGTGATGCAACTCATACTTTAAAAAAATACACCCCTGAACCTAGGATGCTACTAGCACTTCAAACGCCTTTAACAGCTTTACTAAGCTATGATTTCCATAGCATAAAGTTCATCCATTTAAAGAGCGCAATTCAATAGCTTTTAGTAAATTTTTAGAGGTACAAATTTACTAAATGTTAGAACATTTTCATCAGACAAAAAAGAAACCTTGTACCTGTTATCAGTCACTTTTCATCCCCCCTCAGCTTTCCAACTGATTCCTAGGCATCCACTAATGTACTTTCTGTGTCTATAGATTGCTCCAAACTTTGTGGAGTAAGTTAATAAGCTGCACAAGAAAATCATTAATTTATCATGTTTGAATTTGGAAAAAATATTGGTTTTATTATTTCAAAATATCAAATCTACCACTCAGAGGATGAATGTTTTCCCCCATTCAGAATAAATCCAGAGGAAGTGACATTTGACTCTTCAATGCAGTACTCAAAGAGGTGCAGAAAAATTCTGGGCCATAGCATTATGAGAATAAGGGTACAGCTTCTCAAGGAGACTACTTTAAAGGGAGTCATTTATTTGGATGCCTCTGACCCTCCCTTCTTTATGAGTTATTTCATTTTAAAAATTGTCTTACAGATTTCTACACCATTGAGCACTATCTTTATCCAAGTAAGCTATTAATGGGTAAGGGCCTGGACTACTACTACTACTATTACTACTACTACTATTCTTCTTTTAATGAAATAACAATTTTAAAGTCACATGAAACCATAGTTCTTTTAAGCAATTTCTAGTCTTCTAAGAAATTTATACTATTAAGTTGCTAAACAAATCCTTTTCCATAGACTGAACAAAAGCAAATAAGCTTCAGCCCAAGACACTTTTTAAATTATAACCAATTCCAATTGGCAGGGTTCAGTTATTGAGGTTTTATGGTAGTAAATTATTCAGCCTTTATTTCCATGGTATGCATGGTAAAATAAACTGGAAATAAATCCTTTCACAAGGATTACTAAAAGACAGTTATTTGGATTAGAAACTGCTTTTGAGTTTAACTGCTATTCAAATAAAACAGCATCTCAACACCCATAACTCTTCATAAGAGAGTGTTTGCTGCCATCTACTGATGTTAGGTGAGTACACAGCAGGCCTTGTTTAGCATTCTAGATTACAAAACAAGCTTTCAAAGTGATCTCTTTCATCAGAGCCATTATAATTTGCTTTTATAAAATTTAATAAAGAAAGGAAAAACCATTGTGACACAATAGGAAAAAAAAATAGTAGTACCAGAACAATTTCCTACCAGAGCAATTTCCTAAGTAAGAAACAAATTATTCATTTTAAATTACAAGAGTTTAAGAAATCATTAAACACTAGTATTTGGAAATAGGGTTCATGATGTGGTTTCAATGGCAGAGAAGCCCATCAATGTATTCTCCTACATATTAAACTAAGTTGAACTCTATAACTACTAAAACATTATCGCTTTAGTATAATGAAAATTTTGATCCCTGAGAAAAAGGAAAATAATTCTCTAAATTAATTTCAATTCTATCTGAGGGGAAATTAGGAGAAAGACTTTTGAGTGAGGAATGCTAGGGGAAGGGAGGAACAAGAGGAGGAAGTGATTGTGGGGCTGAGAGGAGAGAGGCTGAAGACAAGTTTCCTGCATTGCACAATTCTACCGACTTTTGAAAATTTTCACTGAAATGTAGGGGTTTCTTTATCTTCTTTTTAAATTAAAAAAAAAAAAATCTTGACCTGAGGATATGTTTTTATTGATTTGAGAGAGAGAGGAAGGGAGAGAGAGAGAAACATAGATGTGAGAAACTTCAATTGGTTGCCTCCTGTACTCGCCCCGACCAGGAATCAAACCCGAAACCTGGATATCTGCCCTGACTGGGAATCTAGCCCACACCCTTTGGTGCACGAGATGATGCTTCAACCAACTGAGCCACCTGGCCAGGGAGGTTTCTTTATTTTCCAACAGATTCAGACAGACTGTAATGAATAAGCTAGACCCAGGCTATCTCTGTGTAAAACTGAAAGATGATCTGTCCATTTCAATCATTACTGATCCCATGGTTTGACCCCCATAATCAGTATCTCCATGGCAGATAAATAACCTGGAGGGATTTTTATCTGAGCTACTCACCTCATAGTAATTGGATCCCTGAGACTGAAGGTGAGGCCACCTTCATCTCTTCCTTATGCTTATGGTGAGGGTGTCCACTCTGGTATGGGCTGTAGCCCATTTCTCTATCTCCCTGTCTCCCTTTCCCATTTCCTTTACCTCAGTACATGCTCCTCTACTCCTTCCTCAAGCTCGAATGAGGGCTTTGATTCCAAGGCTCTCAATGACTTCTGTACAGGGGTCATACATCTGGAATTATTCCTGATTTCAAATATTTGCCCCACTGGAAGACCCCATGCTCCACTTTTTATATAAAAAAACATGGTTGCCATCATTTTGGAAAAATAACATAAAAATAGTATACTACTATTTATTGTGCTAGGTGTCTTATATACTTTACACTTCATTTAGTCCTCACAAAATCCCTATTATATCAGTATTATTGTTATATCCATTTTTCAGATGAAGAAACTGAAGTTTAGAGTTGAGTGACTTGCCTAAGGACACACAGCTAGTTTAGGTTTATGACTGAAACTCAGTTATGGTTCATTTCAAAGCCTGTCTCATTGTATTATCTTAATAAGGCTTTATACTTATGTAATAAAATAGTTACTATCACTTATTGAACACCTATTTTGTACCAGATTTTTATATGTATTATTCTCGTTTAATTATCATAATGCTATGAATTGGGTACTATTCTTACTCCTATTTTTCTAAATGAGGAAAAAGAGGTCCAGAAAAGTTAAATAACGTGCCCAAAGTGAGATAGCTGTTGGCAATCAGCTTGTAATTTAAATTGCAGGGCCTTTCTGACTCCAATACCTGTCCTTTCATCCATTAGTAGAGCTACATAAAATCCATTCTATAGACAGAATACTAATATGTAGTTATGATTTGTATCCCAACTTGACAGATAAGAGACTGAGGCTGAGAGGGGTTAAATAACTTGTTAAGGGCATAGAGAGGGTGCTTGTGGAGCAGGAGCAGGAAAGATTGACTTTGCAGACTGTGCAGTAGAACTCAACCTGAATCTGATTCATGAGATGTAATCTCCCATTTCTTTGCAGGTTCTCCCTGCCAAGGCCTTATAAGTACAAGGTAGGATTGGCAGTCATAGGTGGCCCACTGGCTAGAGGGAAAATGATTCTGTCTAGACCCCAGCATTCTCCAACAGAGAAGAAAACACTTAATTCTTAATTTAAAGTACAATCAAAGGTAGTTTTCTCCTCTTCATCATGTTGCTCAATGCAGAACAGTATAAACACCAAATTATAAAGTCCACAGCTCCAGTACTATTACCATTTGGGAAGCAAAGCAAGATTCTGGCCCAAGAAGAAAGTGCTTGTTTCTCTGTCATTGAACTTAAGAAAGCTATAAATGCATTTTAATTATAATAAATCTAAAACAGATACCAAATAACAGTCATTTTTACAAAAACGAGGCTGTTCAATTTTTAATGTCTAATAAATCTCTTAGGTCTTGTCTACATGTACAAAATAAAGGAAAAAATTGAAGCAATTGTCTGAGTAACTGAACTGAAATTATCAAGGCAATTCTTTCCTTTTCCTTTTCCTTTTCCTTTTCCTTTTCCTTTTCCTTTTCCTTTTCCTTTTCCTTTTCCTTTTCCTTTTCCTTTTCCTTTTCCTTTTCCTTTTCCTTTTCCTTTTCCTTTTCCTTTTCCTTTTCCACATATAGACAGTTGGAATATTTGGATGCAAAGTGAGTAATGGCAATAGTATAAGCTTCAAAGGCAAACAGATTTGAGTTCAAACTCTGGCTCTGCCAGTCATTAGTGTAGCTTTTTGAGGGATAATTTCACCAATCTGTAAAATGAGGCTATTAAAATCTACCACAAGGGATTATTGTGAAAATTAAGCCTGATAATGTATGGAAAGTGGCCGCTGCAGAAAGTGCTCAATAAATGGAAATAATTTCTAATATTATTACGGCAAATAGTTGGTATTAGCACTAGAGGAATATTTAATCATGTATAGTATAGTATAGTCAGTTGGCTAAGTTCAGCAATTCCAGTTCTGAGTGCTCACAGACAGCTTCAACCTGAACCTTTGCTTTTCTAAAATACCTGTAGCTCAGAATGTTTCAACCTCAGCACTGTTGACATTGGGGCTGAATAATTCTTTGTTGCAGAGCAGAAAGGAGGGATGTTGTCATTTACGTTGTAGAGTATTTAGAACCATCCCTAGTCTATCCCACCTGATGTCTGCAACACTCCCTGTGTCATGACAACTAACATGTCTCTAGACATTGCCAAATGTCCACCAGAAGGCAAAATGGCCCAACAACCACCTCTGTAGAGTCTTCCTGTGACATATAGCTCCCCTGAACTGCTCTCTTACTTTTCTGTGGCTTTTTAGATAGACATTTATTTGAAATAAAATGGCCTCCTATTCTCTAATTGTATCACACTCTTAAATTTTATCTTTCAAATAAAATTGTAAGTTTCTTGATGGCAGGAAATTGTTTTTCTATTGTTTGCTCCAAAGATTCTGGCATACAACAAACAAGGTAGAGCCTAGTAAAGATATATTTGCTTGTTTATTTTTTCATCCATTCACTCAAGAAACATTTGTTAAGTGCCTTTACTTTATTAAAGTTGGACGTATAGGAAAGGAAGACACAGTCCCTGCCTTGATGAGCTCACAGTCTAAGTGAAGGAAGGAGATAGATTAATATAATGTGATATTTTTTTGCCATAAAGACAGCAAAGAAGAAGGGCACTTAATTCAGACTGGGAGAGACAAGGAAGACTTTCCTGAGGAGGCAGCATTTGAGCTGAGTTTTGAAGGATGAGTAGGAGTTAGACTGAGGGCACTGATTGCAGATAACTAGTAATTTGTTAAATGATTTTGTAATATGATTTTAATGAATATATTTCACAGACCTTTGACTCTTTTCAGCAGAGAATTTTTTTTTTTTTTAAATCTCTTTGACCAAGAATGCTAACTGGAAGAGTGTTTTTGCAAAACTGGAGTGAATGTGTATGGACAAGCATGTACACACTAATGACACTGTGGAAAAGAGGTTGTTAGTATTTGCTGGCCATGCTCTCTCTTCATATAGAAATGCTTCTAAATTAAGGGAAAAGGCTATATTATTGTGGCTTCCAGTTTTGATGGACTGTGTTGGGTTTTGACTGACTTACCTATCATGATTGGTCAGTGGAGCCTTGGAGTATGATCATCCAGACTATTTTGTTCCTTTTGGGAGTGTAATCTTAAAATAAAACTTATTACTTAATTCATTTTGTCAAGTTTTCAGCTTAATTGATTTTTTCAAGTGAGAATATTTAGCTTCTGTCAAATTAGGAGTGTGAGAGAGGGAGTGATCTAGAATACACAGTGAATCCCAAACTTTACATTTTGTGACTTCAGGGAGCCTGGAGTTCATACGAGCTGATTTAAACTTCTAAAGGATCAATTTCCATTCTATTTTATGAAAAAACATTCCATGAAGAAAGTAATGATGGCAAAAGACTCACTTAGCTTCTCTAGGATCTCCTCATCTGTCATCTTGGATTTTTTCCTTTGTCGATCTGTGTTTCTATACAAAGTACTGGAATTGGCATTCTCAGCAGAAGGTGGTGTGACCTCTTTATTTGGTGCTGCTGGTGAAGCAATGGATTCAACCACAGAACGAGTATAGATCTTACAGATAAGAAAAAAAATTCTACAATTAAAACAGCAGGCCAAGGAAAGAGTAGGAAGTCAAGACATTGTCATATCAGTAAGGTTTTTGTTTATTAAATCAAGATAAATTTTTAAGAAGTTTTTAGGTTCTTGGCAAAATTTAGGGGAAAGTACACAGGTTTCCCATACACCCCTGCCCCTACACATGCATAACTTCACCTGTTATCAACATTCCCTCACATGATTGGTGCATTTGTTACAACTGATGAACCTACATCGATATCATAATCACCCAAAGTCCATAATTTACATACAGTTCACTCTGAGTGTAGTACTTTCTATGGGTTTGGATAAATGCATAATGACACTTATCTATCATTATGGTATCATGCAGAGTATTTTCACTGCCCTAAAAATTCTCTGTGCTCTGTCTACTCAGCCCTCCTTCTACCCTGCACCACAAACCTCATTGAGTTTTTAAAAAACAAGTGATTTCTATTTTTAAAAATAACACTTTAAGTTGCTTCAAGTATACTGCCCTTGAAAGCTTTGAGGAGCTAGTCCTTAGCGATTCCCATATATGCTGTGCTAATTCTGGTACTGGTGTCTCTGCTTATTCCAGCCTTCCTACCTGAAGCACATGAATTTTCTTCTCTATCTTAGCCTCTGCAGCAGTTTTATGACTCAGCACTTATTTGTATATTGTTAGGTATTATTCACTAATTGTCATGTGCTAATCTTATATCCCCAACTTTTGGAACATAATAAGATGTTTAGTAGGTACTAGTTGATTAGCTAGATTCTCACTATATGAGTGTTCCAAAGGACATCTTTTGAATCATTTGGAAATAGTCACTTGTGACTTACTGATTTTGTATGCTCAGGTCTTGGTGCAATAACTGGTGGAGGCTCATTGTCGTCTTCTTCTTCTTCCTCTTCTTCATCTTCTTCTTCAGACACAGGAGGAGCCAAAGGAGGCTCTGATGCTGTTTTTGTACTCTTATGACAAAAACAAAGTTAAAAGATTAAGTATTAAATCCTCATTGCTTTCCTTTAGAAATGAGACCAGGAAAATGAAATATTTCACCCAGAAGAGTTAGGAGGGAACTGAATCTTTTACAAAGGAACAGAACCATTTAAAATTTGGTGTCCAGGAAGTGCCCACATTCAGAGATAAATTCAGGTCATTGTTTAAACAGCATGAAAATTTAAAAATTCTTTTTATTTTTCATTGAGCTAAAAAAACAGTGAGTTATTCATTTACTATTTTAAAATTCAATGTTTTTGAAATCAATGAATATATTTTAAAAATCAAGTGAAAAAAAATCAACTGAATTACAATTAAAGCTTTGAATTTGGACTGGGCCAATTATTGACAGATTGTTAACCAGAAAAGGCCTATTTTGTGCTTACAGATCAGAGCATGTGTATGGATATGGTATTAAGACAGCTCTGCAAATACTAAGTATAAGCAAGCCCATGAATGTTTCTTTCCTGTTCAGCCTCCTGAAATGAAGCTCTCAGAGAGTAACAGACATGAAAATCTAAGGAGTGCCTATCTTCATAAATAATTATTCAATCTTAACCAGCAGGTAAATGGTGACTTGTAATGTTAAAAAATGCAATAACACCAGCACCAAAAATAATAACAACCATAGCATCAAGGGTCAATTCTTGGTTATTCATGTTAATACAGGTATAAAATGGTACCAAAGTTGGATTTTGAAAGAGCTATGGTCATGGTTCTCAAATTGTTATCCATAGATCAGCATCATCAGCATTATCAAGGAACTTGTTAGAATGCAAATTCTCAGGCTCCATCCAGATCCATAAATCAGAAACTCTCGAAGTGGGGCCTTGCAATCTTTGTTATAGTAAGCTTTGCAGATGATCTTGATACAGGCTCAAGTTTAAAACCCAGTGAACTATGATATAGATATGTGCTGTCCAATATGGCAGCCACTAGCCATACATGGCTATTGAACACATACATGGTTATTGAACACTGTTAATTGGTTAGTCTGAATTGAGATGAGTTGCAACTGTAAAGTGCATACCAGATATTAAATATGCAATATGAAAAAATGGGTAATATTTCCTTATGCTTTTTATAGAGTATACATATTGACATGGTAACATTTTAAATATATTTGACTAAGTAAAATATTTTATTAAAAATAATTTCACCTGTCCTGGCCAGGTAGCTCAGTTGGTTGGAGCATTGTTCCATACACCAAAAGGTTGTGAGTTTGAATCCTGGTCAGTGCACATACCTAGGTTGTGGGTTCAACCCCCAGTCAGGATGCATATGGGAGGCAAACAATCGGTGTTTCTCACATCGATGTTTCTCTCTCTCTCTCTCTCTCTAAAAATCAATAAAACATATCCTCAGATGAGGGTTAAAATATAATAATAATAAAAATACCCAGCTGGGTGTGGCTCAGTGGTTGAGCGTCGACCTAGGATGCAGGCGATCGGGGTTCGATTCCCTGTCAGGGCACATGCCCTGGTTGTGGGCTCGATCAATGACTCTCTCAACATTAATGTTTCTATCTCCCTCTCTCCTCTCCCTTCCTCTCTCTGAAATCAATGAAGATATATTTTTAAAAAATAATAATTTCACTTATTTATTTTTACATTTTTAAATATGTCTACTGGAAAATTTAAAGTTACATATATAGCTTTCACTAAATTTCTTTTGGAAAGCACTATTATAGATGGTATTTTTTCCTTGTTTTATTGTTGACAGTATTACAGATGTCCCCCAATTTCCCCCCATTTATCCCCCAATTTTTTGTTTTGTTTGTGCATGTACAGGGTGCCCCAAAAATGTATACATACTTTAACAGCTGATTTCAATTACATTTTGAAAATGAAGTGTATTTTAATAAACACTGCCTTTATAATTATTCAAAATGTGTCTACATCTTTTGGGACCCTATGTATATATATTTATTTACTTGTTCTTTGTTTTTGCCTTCAGGTATACTGGCTCAGGTTAATCCTAAAAAGGATTTTCATTTCTTGAGGACAACACTCTTAAGTCAGACACAGGCAGCCTACTAATTAGATTTACATAAATGACCTCAGTCTATGATTATAAGTTCACTGTGGATTTTCTACAATCATGTAGAAACCTATGGTGGAATAATAAGGTATAATCACATATCTGATCGGAGTCGGCAAGGTTTATCTCTTGTGAGAAGGAAGACACCTTAAAGTTTATAAATAAGAATCTGAAAGAATATTTGATTGCCTGATATACATACTTAGTGGTTTATAGATTAAAGTGTATATGCTTGCTTGATATTGATTTTCTTATTTATACACTTATATTTATTTTCTTTTTATCTAGCAAGTCAGGAAATTTTTTATTTATTTATTTTTTCAATTACTGTATGCATTCAATATTATTTTTTTATTAGTTTCAGCTGTACAACATAGTGGTTAGGCAATCATATATTTTACAAAGTGTTCCCCAAGATATTTCCAGTACCCACCTGGCACCATTCATAGATATTACAATATTATTGACTATATTCCCTATGCTGTACTTTACATCCCCATGACTGTTTTATAACTACCAATCTGTACTTCTCAATCCTTTCACATTTTTCACCAAGTCCCTCAGCACTCCTCCCCTCTGATAACCATCAGTCTGTTCTCTGTGTGTACCAGTCTGTTTCTGCACCTATATTTGTTTTTAAATTAGCCAAAACAGCTAAGCTACTATATTGTATTGTGGCTGTATGGATAGCAACATATGTTAATGACATTAAGTTTTCAGGTCAAAAAAGTCAGCTTCTTCTTGTGAAAAGCTAACTCTTCAGGGCACCTCAGTGAGCACAGGGAGAAATTGTTTTAGGGTATTGGTATTTACTTTGATATTATTTTGTTCTAGAAATTTCTGTTCTATCTTTATGCCAACTGGGATCAAGAATACATGTAAACACCGTTCCTTGGTAGAAGGGCAGAACCTGCATATAAATTGAATACACTTTATATGGCAGACAATGCTATTTTATCTATTAGGCAATGTGAACCATGTGTAAGGATAATACGATATATGCGGGCCTGGAAAAAAGTTTTAAGTGGGAAATAAATCATTAACTCCAAAATACCACAAGAAAACTATAAAATCTAAATTAATTAATGTTTAATTAAATGTCAATTAAGTATAATTATATATTAACTAGTTATTTAAATTTAATATTTATAGGAAATTTTATTAAAAACAAATTGTAGGATAGATTGTCTTATTTAGCAGCAATTCTTGAGTATTGACAATGATTTCCAATAAATTATTCTTAACCATAAGTCAAATGTTACCTGTAATCAAATAATTTCAAAATCATTATTTTAAAAATCACTTTAAAAAGTTTACAGCAAAATATAAAGTGAGGTATAAGGGCTCTTTAATATATTTGATATAAAGCATCATGTGGCTTCCATAAGTGAGAGTGTGTATATAGCCTATGAAGTACTAAGAATGGCCCTGGTGGCAAATATAATGGGCCCAGGTCTGAGTATCTTGGCCCAGCCCTTAAACTGGTTCAAAGACCAATCAGTGCCTACTGGTCAAGAGGCAACCTTGCACATTTCAATTATTATTTTGCTAGAAAAAAATCCTTCTGCAAAATTTCACTGACTCTTTCTATTCTCACTATTTTCATTTGATATGGGGACATTCCCTATCTTCATGGATGGACTAAGGAATTAATTAGAAAATCTAAAGGTTTTTAGCCTCTGAAGGTTTTTAGGGTGAAGGAAGACAGATATTATCATGCATCTAGGAGAAAATACTATGCTGCCATGTTGATTGTTTGGTTGGAAAGTATGTGTGGCCTTCAGTGGACATTATGTTTTAGATGATGATTGGGCCAGGGAACATTAACGAACCAGTAATAAACCTAGAATACCAGTCCATGGTACTGAGACCTGAAATTAATATTAGTTCCTGCCCCAGTTAAATAATACTAGGACCTGGCATACTTTACTATCTCTGTATAAATAATATTGGGTCTGGGCACACTTTTCCCCCTATGTTAAATAATATCAAAATACAGTATATTTTCCTGTTCTTATATCAAACAATATTGAAGACAAACAAAAATGACTTAGCTTCTTATTTTAAAAAGTACTTGTTCTGGGAAGATAAGACTGAACAGACTGAAGTACTGTTGGAATGCAGATTGGTGCAGCCATTGGGGAAAGTGGTATGAAGTTACTTCAAAAATTTAAAGATGGAACTGCCTTATAACCCAGCCATTCCACTTCTGGGAATTTATTTGAAGAAACCTGAAACACTAATTCAAAAGAATATATGCACCTCTATGTTCATTGCAGTGTTATTTGTGATAGCCAAGATTTGGAAACAGCTCGAGTGCCCATTAGTAAATGAATGGACCTGTGGTACATTTACACAATGAAGTACTACTCGGCCATAAAAAAGAAGGAACTCTTACCCTTTGTGACAGCATGAATGGACTTAAAGAGCATTATGCTAAGTGAAATAAGCCAGTCAGAGGAAGACAAGTACCATATGATTTCACTTATATGTGGAATCTAATGAACAAAATGAACTAACAAGCAAAACAGAGACAGACTCATAGATAGAAAGCAGACTGACTGCTGTCAGGTTGTGGGGGTTGGTAGGCTGGGTGGGGGGTTGGAGGGATTGAGCAAGAAAGATAAAGGAAAAAAAGAGAAAAACACTCATGGACATGGACAACAGTGTGGTGATTGCCGGAGGGGTTGGGTGAGAGTTGAAGGAAGGTATAGGGGGAATAAATGGTGATGGACAGGGAGTTGACTTGGGGTGGTGGACACACAACACAGTGTATAGATGATGTGTTGTGGAATTGTACACCTGAAACCTGTATAATTTTGTGAATCAGTGTCACCTCAATAAATTCAATTAAAAAAATGGCCTGCTCACCAACACTCTCTTCAAGCCCTTCATTTCACTACATTTGCCAATCCAAAGTTATTTCGATGCTATTTTAACACAACACTGTACAATTCTAACCTGTTCATTACCTTGCTAGACCTGCTTCAAAATCACACAGACATGCACTAAAACCCTATAAATATTTCCCCTTGACACCTTCTTTCTAAGACACAGCTAAGATGATCAAGGTAGGACTCTTTTTTTAAAAAAAATATATCTATTGTTGAAAGTATTACAGATATCCCCCTTTTTTCCCCATTGACCCTGCTCCCGCCCCCTCACCAGGCCTTCACTGCACTATTGTCTGTGTCCACGGGTTATGCATATATACATATAAATTCTTTGGTTAATCTCTTCTTGCCCTCCCCCTTCCCTTCCCTCTGAGATTCGTCATGCAACAGACCAGGTAGGAGCCTTGCTTATTGCTGCTGTAAGTTTAATAAACTTAGGTTTGCTTGATTAACAGGTTTTTCTGGCTGCTTTTGTTTTTGGGAGACAAAGGTATAATGTTGCTACACTTTTCCTTCCAGGCTGACAATTATTATGTTTAATATGTCTAAACTTATAAAAATATAGATGGATAACAAGTAAGGAATGTTTTTGTCTTTTTGAAATTAGGTATTTTTGACACTCTTATTATGCCATACACTGGGACAGGGGAGGTAATTTTTAACCTGAATTGGGTCCTGGAGTCTTTTAGAATTCTGAAGGATTTGGCCTATCCACCCCCCACAAAAAATACAAGTATATACATGCTCTTGCATATAATTTCAAGGGTTTATAGATCTTCTGAAGCCCATCCATGGACTCCAAGTTATAAACCCTGCTCTAGAGAGTACAACAGCTAGAGAAACTACCTCAGAAAACTGTCCTTTCTTTGAGTTAATTATTTAAAGAAATTTATGTTTCTTTATTTTTCAGTTTTAATTTTTAAAGGTCAAAGGAATTAGATGTAAGGACTTCGGAGAATTTAGATAATACAAGGTGTGGTCTGAGTCACTTTCAGTTCTTGTTTAAAATGCAGAGATCAAGGATCCATTTCAGATCTACTGTGCAAAGTAGAGTCTTGGAATCTGCATTTTAACAGATTCCCCAGGCAATTCTGATTCACAATGAAGTAAAAGAACCACTAATTTAGATGGGCAAAGTAAATGAGTACTGCAAATCAAAAGCACAATCTGTCAACTGAACATCTAGGTTCTCTAGGCACAAATCATGGTGTATTTATATTTTTGCTATTACCTTCTACTTGGAATACTAGCCCAGGATTCTAAATGCATTATTTCATTCTCAATAGTTCGACAAAAATATAAAATTTAAAATGCAAAATGTACCCTCAAATTGAAGAGTAAGTCCATGAAAAGTATTTAGCATTTAATACAATAATATCAAAGAAGCTACCAGAGTGAGAAGTAAAGCAGATGTCATATGACTATGGGAGGTATTGCTGAATTCAATAATAATTATATAGCCAGTATTTAAAAACATTTAGTGAATACAACATTGCTTCTATTTTAATTCCCACCCAGGCTACTAGAGGATGGCAAAACTTGTGATCACTTCAGGCTATGTCTATAAAGTGTTGTCAGTCCTATTAAATCGGATACTATAGGATAGCTAGGTCTACTGAGAATGTTCCTAATGCAAAATAATAATAGATAATAATAATAATAATAATAATAATAAGCAATGCAAAGTGCAGTCTACCTTTAGAACCATAAGGAGAACACAAGTTCTCTGTTCTTAAGTAACTGAGTTCCACTGAAGTGACCTGAACTTAAAGGTCTAATTCAGTTCATTCAGTTGATAGAAATCTAGCTTTAGTCAAGCAGTTTAATCAATTATCTCCACCTGGAAGTCCTGCCCTGCCAACCCTTCAAACTCAAACCATCCAAGAGGAAACTCGGCATCTTTTCAAAGAAGTTTGCAACTCCTGAAAGGTGACATCCCCATCTTTCTGGCCAGCCACATATCATTTTAAGCCTGCAGTCATCTTTGACCTCAACTTTTTCCCCAACATCCAATCATTACCCTAACCATCTCGGGAATTTGAATTTAGTCTCCATTCCTACTGCCATTATCTCACTTAGGGCCTCATTACCTCTGGCTTGGAGGCTTTCAATACTCCCCCAACTGATCTCCTTTCATTCAGTCTCATCTGTCCTTAATTTATTCTGGACATTTGCTGTCATACTAGTCTTCTCAAAGCATAAGCTTTAATCATCTAATACTCTTGTTCTAAAAAACTTCAAGAGCTTTCCACTATACACTGAAAAAAAGCCAGATTCCTTAAAATACCATTTAAGGGCCTCTATGATTTGGCTCCAAGTTAACTTTCAAGGCTATGATTCCCTTTCTTGCAACTCAGCCTTCACTCAATCCTACATCAGTTTCTCTCCTTACTCTCCTCACTATCATGTCCTTTTTCATACTCTGCCTTTTGCTTAGAATGCCCTTCTCCATCTTCACAGAGCCAAATCCCATGTGATTTGCAAGATCTATCTCAAATGCCACCTTCATTATAAATCATTTTCTAACTCAACCTTCAATAAATATGTCCCAAGACCTATTTTTCACCAGGCACTGAGCTTAAGCCCTTGGGACAAAGGCCTGCTTCCTTTAGCTTCTTCAACTAAAAGTGATCTCTTTTCTCTGAATTCTCATAGCAAATGAACATAATATATGGTATATAACATGATCCATATTGTATTAAGCTTGTTTATGTTCATACTTTTCCCCTTACTAGACTGAGCTTCAAATTTCCCAGTGATTTTAAGGAAACACTTGATAAATATATGTTTAATAAGTAAATATCCTGTGGCTTTATCTTCAAACAGTGAAATCATCATATTTTTCTGATTTGATCGAATATTTTGGTCATTATATATATTTAGTTTTAATTATACAAGCAAAACCAATAGAAGTAAGCTCAAAAAAGCCAATCTCTTAAGAGATATAAGCTGTTTACAAAATAAAAATAAATACACAGACCATCCTAGCAGATTGATATTTAAAACAGCTGACCTACCTAAAAAATAAAATTATTTATTTGTCAGGATACCTACTCAGTATTACACAATAATGATATTAATTAAATCAAGGGACATAAGGTATGTGTTGGTCATGGAAGGTTGACATTTTTGTCTTTCCCACTTTGTTATTACTTCCCTTCACATGCTGTTTTCAGTGTGGCCCAATAAGCTGTCATGGCAAAGAAAAAGGAGAAGGGGAAATGACAAGTGAGAATACCAGGGCTATAGTCTGTTGTCTTTTGGGAAATCTGAGCAAGGTGCAAATACCATCACCACACACAAGCCTTTTGTATGGGGACAGCTTTTCCTCTTGTTGCCATTTAAAAAATAATAGTAATAGTAGCTTACAATTAATAAAAACATAGCATGTGCTAGGTACTGTACTAAGTATATTATATACATTGCCACATTCAATATTCACACAAGTTTTAGGAGGTAGGTACTGTTATTCTCAGTTAAAGCTGAAGAAAGAGAGATGTTCAGAGGAGCTAAGCCATTTCCCCAAATTTGCTCAGCTTGTAAGGGAATGAATAAGACTAAACACCTACATCCAAGGCCTTAATTCTTGTTTTTTAATTTTATTTTTAATTGTGGTAAAACATACATAACATAAAATTTAGCATCTTAACTATTTTAAGTGTACAGTTCAGTAGTGTCAAATGTATTCACATTGTTGTACAACCATCGCTACCAACAATCTCCAGAAGGCTTTTCATCTTGCAACACTAGAACTCTATAACACCCCATTTCTGTTTCTCCTAGCAATCACTTTCTGTCTCTATGATTTTGACTATTCTAGGTAACTCATATAAATAGAATCATACAGTATGTATCTAAATTATACTTTTAAAAACAATTTTTAAAAGATTCTATATCTAAAAATCTAGATCTGCACAATTACAATCTGTTGGACTACCAAAAACACTGATTACACAAAACTGTTTTAAATTTTTCACTTACCGAAGGATGGGCTGCTATGTATCCATGTGCACTTTTATCTGAAAAGTGAAGATAAAATTGTCACCTTTGTTTCATAAAGACTGCCTTACTTAAAAGTGATACTTTAAAAAAAACTGCATGTGTGTGACCAGAAGAAAAGTCTCCAGTTCATTATTAGATATTATGACAAATGATATTTTTTCTTAATATAATTCACACTCTTACATCCTCAACATATTATCACCATATTATTTTATAGACCTTCAATGAAGGCCTCCAGTGACTCTCATGTATATGGAAAAATGTTAAGATTACCCATTCCTGGATTGGAATGATTCTATACAGTAGTCCCTCCAATGTGGGGGATACATTCAGGCCTGAAACCTGAGATAATACCTAACTCTGCTCTCAGGTGGCACACACACACACACACACACACACACACAGAGTAGGTCCTGAAATAGCATTGTTTCATTCAACATTGCTTTCTTATAACCATTGATGAGATGCTGTAGAAACTTAACTCTTGTTTATATCAATTAGCCTATGGTAAAATTGGTTTCATTATATGTTGTTTGGCCACAGTTCAAAGAATGTATGGAGGACATTAAGTGAGAATTTATGGGATCTAAGTTTTCTGTTCATGTCTTCTATCCACAAATTCAATGCCTTTTCTATTTTAACTAAGCATCTATCACACAGTGTGACTGTAACTTTTGCAGTTTGAGTCATGAAAGCAAAACTAGCATGGATTTCTTCTTCACAATTATGAATAGAAGATTTGTTCTGACCATAGATCTTAGCAACTTCAGCATATGAGGTTTTTTTTTTCCCTATTAAGTTGACAACGTTCAACTTTTCACTTAAATAAAGCACTTTATGGATTCTCTTTGGTGTAACTGAATTGCCAGCATCACTACTCTTGTGCTTTGGGGAAATTATTAAGTAAAATAAGGTTTACTTGAACACAAGTGCTGCAATACCTTGACAGCTGATATAATAACCTAGATGGCTACTAAGATACTAACAGGCAGGGAGCATGTGCAGTGTGGACACACTAAACAAGGAATGATTCATATTCCAGGTGGGATGGAACAGGACCACATGAGATTTCATTTCATTACTCAAAACAGCACAAAATTTAAAATTTTTGAGTTATTTAGTCCCGGAAAATTTCAATTAATATTTTTAGACCATGGTTGACCATGGATAACTAAAACCACAAAAAGCAAAAACATGGATAAGGAGAGCTACTGTACATATATATCTAGAATTTGTCTACCACTTCCTCTTTCCGTCTCCCTTCTCTCCCTCTTTTCCCTTCCTCCCTTCTACCCGCCCTTCCTCTCCCCTACTCTCCCTCTCCCCTACTATTCCTCTCCCTGACATTATTAGCCAATTGTGACATTAGAACATCAAGAAAACATAAGGTGGTGTTTCACTCAACTCAGAATAGTGTAATAACTCAGATACTGCTGAGTTTCAACATAATTAAAAAATATATATATATCTTCATTGATTTCAGAGAAAGGAAAGGAAAGGAAAGGGAGAGAGAGAGATAGAAACATCAATGATAAGAGAGTCATTGATTGGCTGCCTCCTGCAAGCCCCAGACTGGGGATCCAACCCACAACCTGGGTATGTGCCCTGACTGGGAATTGAACCCTGATAGCTTGGATCCTGGGTTGATGCTCAACTGCTGAGCCATGCCAGGCTGGGCTCAACATAATTTTTAAGATTTCTTCTTTGTAAGTTGAAAGAATTCAACACAAAAATAAAAGGGTTAAAAAACAGTGGTAACTTAGAATAAAGACAAATTCTGATAATCTGAAAAGTATTAATGGGTACAATGAAATGATTTCTTGAATGCATTTTTAGTTCTCATCTCCTGGGGTTCTACAGTGCACTTGGAGCTTAGCTCTAGATTTCCTCACATTGAGTGTTTCTTGATGTAACCAGGATATCTTAAATATTTTATTCCATGTGATAGATTAAATATCATAAAAATTTCTTGATGCCTTTTTTTTTTTTCTTTTAGGTTTTTGCCATTGGATAACAGAAGTTAATCTTCTCATTATAAAGAGCCCTATTTTGCCTGGCTTGCGTGGCTCAGCAGTTGAGCATCAACTTATGAACCTGGAGATCTCGGTTCGATTCCCGGTCAGGGCCCATGCCCAGGTTGCAGGCTCAATCCTCAGTGGGGGGCATGCAGGAGGTAGCCAATCAATGACTCTCTCTCATCATTGATGTTTCTATCTCTCTATCTCCCTTCTTCTCTCTGAAATAAATAAAAAAATATATATTTTAAAAGAGTCCTATTTAACAGATAAATTGCATATGCCTTTAAGTTTGGTCTTTGGTATTTGAGATGGCTAAATCAGAAACCACCCCTTCCAAGTGTATTTTTGCACCATTCTTGAAGAGATCAAGCTTGCCTTATATTAAAACCAATGCCAAAAAATATGGGCTTGTCATAACTGGGGCACTAATAATAGTATTCTGTTCTTTCTTTAGATGTTAAGTAAGAAAGTTTTCTTGAGAGGAAACCCAGATAATATTTCTCCAAATGCAGAAGTATTGTTTGGTTTATGTATTTCACTTGCTCATAGTGCAAATTTGAACATCAAAGCTTAAAGCAAAGGCCAGGTCTACAAACTAGCAAATGAAGTTGAAATTTGGCAGACTTATGGACTTTTACTCTTTTAGCAATAACAAGCCATGATTTCTTTTTTAAAGTCTGATTTTGAGGTCTGATAAAAGTAGCCTAAGGCCTGATAGTAAGTAACTGAGTGTCTTCATGCCAGTGAAGAGACAAAACAACAATTATCGTTGCTGATTCAAATGGACAATTACTGCCTCACTGAACAATTTCCTTATATCAGTTCTAATATTATCCAAGCACTGCCCGGCCAGTTGAGCATCGACCTAGGATCCAGGCGATCAGGGTTCGATTCTCTATCAGGGCACATGCCCATGTTGCGGGCTAGGGAGCTGATCAATGATTCTCTCATCATTGATGTTTCTATCTCTCTCTCTCTCCCTTCCTCTCTCTGAAATCAATAAAGATATATTTTAAAATTAAATAATAAAATAAAATAAAATAAAATAAAATAAAATAAAATAAAATAAAATAAAATAAAATAAAATAAAATAAAATAAAATAAAACAATCCAGGCACTGTAAATCAATTAACATCAACTTCAACTTCCAACTCATAGTTTGATTTACTTCTGTTGAAGTCATTCAGAGAAGGAACTAAAACTGACTTCAAATGCCCTACAGGTATTCTGTGCTAATCCCCAGGCTCTGAGATTGGAATTATTTTTTTCACTTTTTAATATCTTAGATTTGCTCTTACCTCCTGATGTAAAGCTCATATATTTCTGGTTGTTGACTGTTTCTTTGGAATCATAGAATTTGAGAACATCTAAAACTGCTTGTGGGTTCTTCTTCTGTTCCAGTTTTGTTATGTTGGAGGTTTGGAGTAATCTTGCCCATTGCTCAGGAATTCCCTGTGGACAACCAAAGGCAAAGAATAGCATATCAGAACTTTCAGCAGCTACATTTTTCTGGTCCAGTAAAGTTCTTCACCAAGAAGCCCATGCTACCTGTAGGATTTCACTTGGGAAACTGAAGTTACACTCCAGATTTAAAGTTAGTAACTTAATAATGCAATCATTCTCTTCTCTAAATAAAACACATAGGTAAAACTAAGATCCAACTTAAAAAGGGTGGGTGGGAGTATGACTGTGATAGAAAAAAAAGCGCATGAAAATCACCTCTATATTAACTCTGCTCATCCATGAAATGATGTTTACAGCTTAGCTTATTTTTTCTGGTGACTCAGGGCAGACATAGCAAGACTTCTCTATATTTGTGCACAGCATAGTATAGTGCAGATCAATAGATTTTATTTGACTGGAATAACATAAGCTGTTTCTGGGCATGTAATTAGAATATCTTTTAGAATAAAAGAAATACCTCACCCTTGGTCAATTCATACTTTGTGATTATAAAATATAATTTTGGGAGTCTAGAGCTTTAATAGAAAGGGTGATTGAGAGGAGACAAAGACAGAATTGTGGAGGAGCAATAACCACTGAAATGCTAATTAGTAACATTAATGCTGCTTTGGGCATTTTCCCTGCAGCTTTATTGTCTCCTCCCTCTATCCCCTCCTTCCCACTTCATTCACTGGCAACATAAAAGAACCTGGGGACTGTGACAACCATGCCAAAGCCTTGTGAGAATTTGCAATAATTTGAAGCAATTTGAGCAGAGAGGAAGGAGTATTTGGAAATCTAACCAAGGAAAATTGAAAAATTACATAGAGAGGTTAGTTTTGCATTAAGCATTCAGTATTCTTTCCTGCTTGTTCAGCCTACAGATGCCCCCATTCCATAATTATTCAACCTCCAAGAGCATCTTGGAGCGAGAAACAGATACACTATTCCTGAAGTGCATCTAGACACAATTTAGATGATTTTGTCCTATGAAGTCTCGGCAAAACAATGTGTGACGTGGGCCTCCAGAGTTTGGGAATGACAACAAAAAAGTGAGATAAGCCAAGCAACAACTCTACTGCACACACATGAACCTGCTGCTGCAGTGCTATGACATCTCAAAGAAGCACTTTGATGCAAGCTTCTTTTGGGCCTGTGACGCACCTCTGGGAGCTTCCCTGGGCACATCTGTGAGCCATAGAGATCTGGCTGTAATGGACGTAAATAAAGAAAGAAAAGAAAGTTAAAACAGAATGTGGGACAACTTAGAAGGTGGGAGGAGATGAAACCAATGGGTCTGAATGGGAAGGGTAATCCCATCTAAAGTGGGGCGGTTATAAAAATAGGGAGGTATTAACTAAATCAGGGGCAGGACAGGCTATAGGACAACAGATTTAAGAAAACAGAGAAAACAATAATATTCCAAAGTTTGGATACATAATTCTACTTTTGGCCAGATGCTTCCTCTATAAATATGCAAGAATAAGAATTATCATTAAATGACTGAAGAAATTACTAAAAGGCAGAATCATGAATTTGGAAGGAAGAAGGATGGCATTATAATCTGCTTCGACAATAATTTGTAAGTTGTTTTTGTAACTGGTGATTGATCACAGGTAGCCAACGGCCATGAGTTGAATTTATAAATTTCAGTTCCCAATTCTAGTTAATCACTTTCAGTTTTACATCGGAAGTGTCTATGTGGCTAAAATTCAAAGGATGGTTATGTGGTGATGCTGCATTTAACATTTGTTTTCATTAATGTGATTCTTCTGTATTTTGTAGCTAAAGCCATGGCTGGCTTAGAGAAAACTAGATGGGGGATTTCCTACACAGCCAGACTCTGTGTTTGAATTTCTTAGACACTCAGAACAGGGAAAGGGAAACCATTTCATTTCAAACCATACAGGAATAATTTCCATTTTAATTCTACAGTTCTGAAGTCTTGCCTCCTATAAAATAAGATCAAATATAAGTAACAACTTTATCTAAATAAAGATATTTCCAGTGCTACAGAAACATGCATTGACCCAACTGGTTAAATTTGGGATATGGGCCTTTGATTCCTAGCATTTGGGGTTGCTCCAAGCACAGTGAAACAATATTTTTTCATGCATTCATCACACAATTTGATGCTGAAGCCTTAAGCCAAAAGTTTGAACTCAAGAGACCATGCATGATCCCAGTTCTGATTCTAAGTGCAATTAATAGCATTTGGTTAATACTATAATGGCCAAAAGAGTTATTAAATGTTACAAAACCAGGTATGCATTGCACATAACCACTAGAGCAGAGATCACTAGCATGATCATTATCATAATCATTAGAATATTTGCAGTTATTATACATTCTCATGGCACTTCTAAACTTTTGTGATAAATAGTCTTGTGATCACTAGGCCACAGGGGGAAAATGCTGTCAATTGCAGAAGATCCTCCAGATAACTCTACTTACCACATGAATACACTCTTGACATAATTTCTATTTTCTTTTTTAAGTTGAAATAAACTAGTTGATCAATAAAACCTGACACTCAAATCTGAAGGTATGCCACAAAAGCACGTAATCAGAAAGCCATCTCATTACTTCAAATTGAGGTACAAATTCCAAAAGTTAGATAGCTAATGGAGACCTAGAAGTGAGAGCATCAGAAGCAGGAGCAGGTATAAATGCCTTGCCATGTATACAATAACTAGTAGATGTACATCAAGCTGGGGATTTCCCATTGCAACCCAAGAGAATGGCAGCATGATACAACAGGCCAAGCATCTATCTTATCATAAGAAATGATAATTTATATCACTCATACCATTTTGCCCTCTGATTGACTTGAAGCGACCGTCACAGGTTTAGAGGTGTGGAAAGGGGAGTTCTGAAGTATTTGGGACAAAAATGTCAATATAAAGGGTAAGGACTTGTAATAGTTTAATACCCCAAATCTCACTTCCCATCTTAATTTTAATCTCAGGGTCCAAGTGTATGAACAGGTGTACAAGGTCATAAGGGCCAATTAGCCATAGGGTAATCATCAAGCAACAAACCAAATCAGTATCCAAATATTCAAAATAACAAACCCTTGTAAGGCAGCCGGACACTATAGTTGAACTAATTGCTCAAAATTCAATGTAAACAACTGCAATAATCAAATTAGCTATGCATGCAATGAATTAGTGTTACTGTGGAATTAGGACCCAATTTTAATTCTTACCAGTAAAATGATTTAAAAAAAATTATTGATTGATTTTAGAGAGAGACGAAGGGGGATAGAGAGAGAAACATGGATTTGTTGTTCCATTTATTTATGCATTCATTGGTTGATTCTTGTATGTGCCCTGACCAAGGAATGAACCCACAACCTTAGTGTATAGGGTCAATGCTCTAAACAACTGAGCTACCTGGCCAGGGCCCAGTAAAATGATTTTTAAAAGCTTATTATCATTTTGTACTTTTAAAGTTTGTAAATGTAAATAATAAGTTAAGATAGTTTTTAAAAAGGCAGAATTTGGCATCTTTAAAAATAATATGTGGATAAGTAGTTGTAACAGATCATCAAGATGAGAATAAAGTGCATCGGATTTCCAAATTTAGCCTGTGTCTTATCAATATATTCAAATGGATATCTAACACGTGACTGCATCCAAACAACTGCTTTATTTCAAATTGGGATTTGGGGAAGAAGGGACTGGTTTTTGTCTGGTTTGGTTCAGTTGCATCAAACTGTTTTTTACAATTGAAAAAGATTGCCCATCACATGTCCCACTCCATCCCTTTCTGGCTGGTAATTTGGGTTCTAAATGATAGAAAAGTGAAAATGGCCGACTGCAGTCAGCAAGATGATAAAGATTCACTTTCCTTTATTTCCACTGAGAACCCATAAAGAAACAAGAAAGAGCTAAAGATAGATTGTATAAGATGTCAAGCAAGATGGAAAAAGTAGGAAAAAAATTGGAAAGGAAACAGTATGTCACATGAGAATAGTGGAGGAGAAAACTTTTACATCAGGAAGTGAAAAGAAGAAGAAAGAAAAAATATATAAAAAACAATAAAATTTAGAAATTTAAGCAGAGGGAAAGCACATAGAACATGAAAAGATCAAAAACTGGAAAAATAAAGTTCATCAAATAAAAAAGGGAAGATATATCAGACAAAACTTGTAAAGCTTAAGTGTTTTACTGTTACAAATGTAAAAAAAAGTCAATCTAAGATTTTTTTTTAAAAAATCTTAACTTGTTCAGATTATAAAAAAATATTATTTGGTGGTGATGATGGTGGTCATAGTGGTGACAATGAGGTTATATTTCCTAAGCATAGCTAAGAGAATATTCTCACATATAGTAAAGAACAGAAGCTGGGCTAAACAAAAGGTCATTTGAATAATGTCTCTGACTCCAGTGGTGAAATTGGTTAAAGCCTACCAGTATCTCAAATTTCTCAATGTCAGTACTTCTTAATGTTCTCTTCTTCTTGCTACTGAGAACATAGAAATAATTAGCTTACATCACTTTATAAGCCCAAGATGTTTACCCAATTTCTATTTCATTCTCATATTGCTTACTTCCAGAATTGAAAATATAATATAATTTGACTATCAATCAGAGACATGGTTTGCTCCCCCAAATCAAATTAATTTGCCACCTCTTTATTTCTTTCACATAATCATATGACAGTCTGCTCACTAACCATCATGCTGTATTACAGGAAATTCCATTATTTAATATCAAAATTTATCTCTGGTTTAAGGATCTATGAATCACTTATAATGGTCCTATCAAAGATGTTTTTGTTTGAATGCACTCAAAATTACACATTATCTCAGAATGCACATTGTGACTGAGTTTCTTGCTAGTACAGGAAAGATAGTTGATCTTCCTGAGGACATATTTCTAGCCACATCTTTTCCTTCTTCCATCTTAAAAAAAAAAGTCAGATCTTAAATATAAAGTGTCATAGATCTGAGATCTTGTGCTATTTGTGCACTACAGATATCCAAATAAAAGCTGGATCTATAAATATATGGGCTTTTCTAGAGAATTCTTATCCATATTTATCCACTAAAGCATACATTATATATATATATCTATTCATCAATGTTTCTTCCTAAAACATGGGGTTTGTCTTTTGAATGTCTATAAAATATACCTGTTAAGCCTAAAAAATAAGCTATGTTCTTGGAATCAAAGGGAAAAACAGGTCAATTTTACAGAGTTTTTGGTTAGTGTGTGTGGTTAGCTAATCTGGGTAATCCGGATTTCAATGTAAAGCCTGAATTATTCAGACAGATTGTCTTCACTGTCAAAGTTTAATCGATGATTCTCTGATTCACTTCAAATGATAAAGAATAAATTCAATCAAGCAGGGTCTAACTACTAGTACTACATCTTCTATGCAATGGTAAACTAGCATTTTCAATCAAGTGGAAACTGTATAGCCATCAGGCACTTTTCTTAGGATTGACAAAATTATTTTGCCAATATTCTTGCTGTCAAAACTTCAAGTCTGGCATTTTGGCACATGGAAATTTTTTCTTGAAACCTATTATAATAAAGGATTTTTTTTCATGGTTTACAAAACAAAATAAGCTTACTCACAGTGAATTCCCCGGTGACTGCATCAAACCCCACATGAATTGTATGTTCAAAGTCTGAAGGAAGAGAGATCTCTGGACGTTCTTTCTCTTTCTTCTTATTGGCTAAAGGCAAAATGTTAACATGTATTTATTTGGGATATAGTTTTGGCATCCAAAAGTTGTACAATTAGATTAATCAAAAACAGTTACAAATTTGAAAGACAGTTAATTCCAACACAATTCTAACAATACTTAACTGCAGAAATTTGGTCCAACTAACAGACCAAAAAATGTTTGCCTAAATAATTTATAAATTTCAAAAATCCAATCCAAACAAAATCTGCAGTCAAACTGATTTATGCCCTCTAGCAGTCCAATGATGTAACCACCAGGTATCTATGTTGTTGTGTTTAACTGGCTTTGTTAAATCAAATACTGCTTACTAAAGAAGAAATTCATTACACTCAAGTCAAGCTAAGGCTTACTGTTAGAAGAAAAAGGATAGAAAAGAAAATTGTTTATCTTATCTATAAAGGTGTTATGAATTGCTTCCATGTTCACCATAGCTAATTATCAAGTAACTGGAACATCTTTCATTTACATGTTTACAATATGAAGCATGTCTTAATAGACTCTTGGTCTTTTTTCAACAAGAATAATACAGTAAATCAATAACATTACAAATCTTTATCATTAAAAATGTTTTAATGATTTCCTACCCAGAATTTTGCTAGTAAAAAAATACAAATTACTGCTTTTTACTGAATTAATTTTATTTAGTTCTTAGAAACCTCAAAGCAGTTCCTTGGTTTAGTCATATTAGTTTATAGCTATTTTCCATGTCCTTATTACATTCTGTCATATTAGTCATTCAAAACCAGGTAACAATTTTTTCCATAATGACACAATTATGAACAAGTGCATCAAAAGTTAAGTCAAAAGTCTTTAAAAATATAATCATTGAAGAAATGAAGTTGGGAACTGTAATGAAATTAGTCGATCCCAAATTGATCCCAGAGGAAGTTATTGTGAAAAGGTAAAATGGCATCTAGTAGCTTCCATAATACACATATCAACAAATTTGAGCATGCATCTCTGGTAAGGCTGCATTTCACCCTCAAAAAATAATATTCACACTCCTAATACTGGGCAAGTCAGTATGAATCTGTATCACCAAATAAAACCAATCAACTTCAGAATTGCCAGGGTGGCCAATTTAGAACATTCTGGTTCAAATAGATGTTTCCTCAGGCTGAATTTCAGACAACATTTAATTAACCAGACATGAATTACTAGTTTTATGGGTTACCCAGTATAATTTTAAATTCAAAACCTTTTATTTTCAAATTTCATTCTTATGGCTTCTTCTCTTTTTCTACCTTCTCTGACTGCTCCATTTCATCAGCCAGGGGACAGCGATATGGGGCAGAACTAGGGAAATTCAAGTACTAAGAGGATTAGGATACAGGATTAGGAAGTAGGGGGACCAACTGTCACTCAAAGCCTTTGCTTGGTCATGGAACACATTTAGTACCCATTTTGAAAAGTATATAAGTGCTACCTAACTTAACTTCAGTATAGATCTCAATTTTACAGTGAGCCTACTTTATTTTTTAATGTTTTTTATTGATTTTAGAGAGAGAGGGAGAGAGAAAAACATCAATGTGAGAGAAACTTTGATTGGCTGCCTCCTACACATCTCCTACTGGGAATCGAGCTTAAGACCCAGGCGTATACCCTGACTGGGAATCCAACCGGTGACCTTTTGGTACATGGGACTACACTCAACCAACTGAGCCACAGTGGCCAAGACAGTGAGTTTACTTTATTTATGAATATTATCTTAACTGAACAGTGAAGTTAAAGAGTTTTCTTTTGATCCTTTTATCTCCCTGCATGTTTATGAACTGTAGTTACCATTTACAGTTATTCAACTACCATTTTTATTTGTTCAGGAAAGCAAAACAGAACAACCACCTTTCTGTTTTTGCCACTTCCTTGAAGGTGTCCTAGCTACTCATGTAATCATTTCCTTATTTTTCCTGATATCCCATTCATGTTGGGCATGGCTAACCATCTCTCTTTCTACTTCCTTGACAATGTGGTCTGAACTCCTCCTCTTCCCTCAGTTATCATTCTTTATTTGTTTGCATTGCTCCTCCTGACTTTCGTATCACACTCTTTGGCCTTTCACAATCCTTTCTTCACACTCGTTCATCTTGGATGGCATCCACTCCCAGATGTTAAGTAATGTTGCATAATTCCCTAATCTGTGATTAGCAGGGGATATATCCAGCTTTTGTGGGACCACTTTATATAATTTGAAAAGAATGCTCCCTTTAAGTAAAAACAATACAAAATTCCTAGGGCTCCTCCTAGGGCCTTGGATGAGTCCCAGGCAATGAGAAACTCTGCAGAAGCTTTATTTACTTCATAGTAAATCTACTCCCGGTGGTTGGTGATCTTTTGGGGATCAAAGACCACTCTGAAAAATTGAAGCTATAGAACTTCTGCCCATAAAAATGGACTATACATGCACTACACTAAACTTGCTCCTTCTCCAGTGTCCATGTTCTCAGTGAAAAGATACCACTAACCACCCAGATCAGAGAAGGATTAAGGCCTTAGACACCTCCTCCTTTGGGAGGCTCTAAGTAATGAAAAGATTATGATCACCCCCTTCTCCGACATGTAATTCAAATAAAAACAACACTAAAGCATAAAAATATAAGGAAGTCTAAAAAGTTCTGACATTCCTAAAATGATTAAGTCTTTTAAAAAACAATATTCCCAAATCAATGTTTCCACATATTGGGTACCCCTGATTTGTGGCACTTAGCACATGCTTATTCTGGATATTGGGTAACCCAGCACTGGTCCAACTATCCAAGCCATAAATTTGGGAGCTTCTTTGACTCCTACTTTAATTCTACCTTAGTTTGTCACCACATTCTCTCTGTTCTATATTCCAAACTCATCTTAAATCCACCTTCTTCCTTTTATCCCCACAAACAATAATCTCAGTCCAAGGTACCAGTATTTCCCACCTGATTTAGTTGTCTTCAATTTTGCTCCCTGCAATTTATTATGTTGGGCCAGAGTAATCTTTTGAAATATAATAATCTCACTGCATTCTTGTCTTTGTTAAAGACCTTTAAATGACTACCCATTACACATGCTTTTTAGCATGCTATCCAAGGGCCTGCATGATCTGCCCCCATCTTTCTCTATTGTCTATTCTTCCTATGGTCCCCAGTGTCCCATACCCATTTCATGCTCCCTCAACTGCTGGCATTCTCTTTTTTAAAATTTATTTTTCAATTACAGTTGGCATACAATATTGTATTACTTTCAGGTGTATAACAGTGATTAGACATTTATACACTTTAAGAAGTGAGGTAAGTCTAGAACCCACTTGGCACCATACATAGTTATTACAATATTATTGACTGTATTCCCTATGCTGTAATTTACACCCCCATGACTATTTTTATAACTGGAAATTTGTACTTCTTAATCCCTTTTGCCATTTTCGTCCATCCCCTGCTGGCTTTTCTTTTACTGCCAGGCTTTTACACATTCTAGGCCAAGGCCTGGAAAGTCTTACTTTTAACCGTTTCCCTTCTGCTTTGTGTAGATAACTTCCATTAGTCTTTACTCTTAAAGACACACTCTTGGGCTTCCTCTCCTTTAGCAAGTCTTTTCCTGTCTTCACTCTGCAGATAAAGTTAAATGCCCTTCTCTTGATGGTCCCATGGACTACCCAGTGTATACTTTGAGCTTGACAATTATCAAAACTGGATTGTTTTTTCTTCTTTACATACCTATTTCTCTAGCCAAAAGTTGAGGTATTTGACAGCAGCAACTATATCTTTGCAGTTTCACATTCCTAGCTCCTCCTTTACATCTGCACACTTAATAACTATAATTTCTGAAACATTCACCATATGTGTAGTGCTTATAAGGTTATCTAATTTAATCACCAAAATCTTATAAGGTAGACTTTATTATTATTGTATTATTATTTTTTATAGATGAAGAAATGAGGCTGAGTGAGGTTAAATAACATACACAGGTTATATAGCTGGCAGGAGTCAAAATCAAGATTTGAAAAGAGGTCCCAACTGTGGCTACAGAACAAAAGCTTTTAATAGCTACACTATTTATTATTCAGTAGCATTAAAAAAACTTGGACACATTTTAGCCCTAGTCTTCAATAAATGTTTAGTGATTGAATGGAACCTAGATGAGAACTTTTTTTTTAAGGAACACTAAGATGTCTGTATCTCCTTCAGGAAATTCTGTGAGCATTGGTCATTTATATAAAGATTCAGCCTTACCTGAACCTTGGGATGATAAGACTCAACCTGATCAGCTCTGGGTTGATATTTGTGGAGAGCAGAAGACCAAATGAGTACTACTTTTTAAGCATATCATGCATATTCTATTGGAACCTAGAATGAAGGCCACAAATTGGTGACTAGACCATAAAATGCAGAGTGTTGGGACCCTCTAGGTGTACATGAGTTCTTGTTTTAACTCTGAGGACTAACAACCTTCCCTGTTTCTCATCCTGACACCTTTCTTCATCCTATTACCTTTGAAAGAAAGAAAAGCCTCTCTAGACATCAGTCATCTCCTACATGGCCCACCCCAGTGTTCCGTACTTCCTCCAGTGGGTAGAACTTTTTCCATTACAAATTCCCCTACACCTTCAACCTCTTCTTTTAATGTCCTCTTCACTTCCTGCCTTAGGTTCTCAAACTTCACTGTGCATCACTCCCATCTGGAAAACTTTAAAGAGAGATGTCAGAGCCCCACCCTCAGAGATTCAGATTCAGTTAGTCTGGGCTAGACCCAAGCACTTTTCATTTTTAAATTTCCTAGGGTGTTTCCATTAAGTAGCTGGGGTTAAAAATAACAATTGTAATCCTTACTATCTAATGAGGGTACCACTTCCACAGATATTTCTGATGGGTGCCACTCATTCTTCCTTATCTCAAGTCATTAGGCCTGGGAGAATGGGAAAGGACAGAATTTCATTCATTTTTTATTCCAAAATGTGTATTTGAAGTCAGTACTACTGCACTTGCCTACAAACCCCCGTCCTGTGAGGTTATTGCCATTTAGTTTTCATGGTCAAGTCCCCTTATCCATTGAGGATTTTTATTTCCAGTCTTCATTCCTGCACTCAGTGCTGCCATCACTCTGTGAAATGTAATATGTAAATGGACATCTCATTTACACACTTTTCTTTTAACTCCTTGACTTCCATCAACTCTAATGAACTTTATCTCCCTTCCACATCTGCAATCCATTCTTATGGCCACCTTTTAAACCAGCAATTCTCAACCAGGGCTGCACATCACAGTGACTTGTAGAATTCCATAAAATACCAATGTCTAGAGTCCACCCAGAACCTACTACATCAGGGCTCCTGGATGCAGAATCTGAGCAAATGATTTTTTAAGCACCATAGATGATTTGCAGACCTAGTGGAGAACCACAACTACTCCAGGCCTTTATCTATAATGACCCTTTCCCTGAAATATTCAACCCTGTTATCTCATTCTTTGAGCCCAGCTTCCCATCCTGCTAGCCTTTTCAATGTCTCAAGCCCTTACTCTATTTTATCTGTTCTTTGATCTCAACAAAACCTCCAGTTCCTGAATCTCTACATTTTTAGTCAATTTCTCAGCTTCCTCCTGGTCCAGACTCTATGTCACAGCAACTTAAATTGCTCTTAAACCACTGCTCTGGAAACTCTTGTTCTTTGACCTTTTCTTGCAATTGTCCTGCAAAACCCTACCCTGACAGAATCCAACCACAAAACCTCCACTTCCATACTGGGGCTACTGAAAGTTGTTGGGGTAAAACCATACAGACATACATATTGGTATTCAGAGACAATAGTTGGGTCATAAATGGTGCTTGGCAATATTCTTCTTTCCCCTTGCTGACTTCCTTTCCCACTTCTCTTATTGAATATTCCAGAATTTACCACTTCACTCAAACTTCTGTTTCACCCTCTTCTCTCTTAATTTTGGCATATGAAATTCTTTCTACTTCAATGAGAAAAATGGAGGCCATCAGTTTGGAGCTCTTTTGACTTCACTCTCTCTCCCAGTCCTATACATTTATCTCACATCTCACTGGAAGCAGTTCTCATTCTTCTGCCTAAGGTTTATCCTTCTACTGGTGTCTAAGTCCCAGTCCCTCTCACTTCTCCTATTTCCCCTTGTATCTTCTATCTCTCCCCTTCAATGGACACTTCCTATTTGACTTAAAAGACATGCTGAGATCTCTTTTTCCTTTAAAATTAAGACACTCTGTCACCTCATGGCTTTCTCTAACTTCTATAGTCTCTCAGACTTTCCTTATTTAAATGTCTTAAAAAGGCAATTTAGGCTTCCTTAGCCCTCACTTCTTAAACCACTGCACTGAGTCTCTGATATCATTGAAAATTGTTACTTTTCAGTCCTTACCAACATTGACCTCTCAGTCAAAACTGACATTTCTGACCATAAACTTCATGACACCAACTCCTCCCCATCTTCTTTCACACAACACTTTTTAAAAGGCTATTCCTATATTTCTGAGTCTTCTATCAACTCTTTAAATAATATTCCCCAGGAGCTATCTTAGGTCATCATCTCTTCTTATCATCACACCTCTCCCTTAGGTCACCTCATGTACTTGTATGGCTTCAATTACCATCTACACTAGTGACTCCCCATATGTACCTTCAGCCCTGACCTTTCTGCTGTGCCCTAACTCCATGGAGTTAACTGCTTACTGAATACCTCTATGTGGATGGCTCATAGGACCCTCACTCTAAATATTTTCAAACGTAAACTATTCTCCATAGCCTTTCCCCACCTAAAACAAGAACCACAACTTTTCTTGTGTTCCCTACCTCACCCTCCTCCAGTTTCTCCTCCTACCATCTGAATAGTTTCTTAGTTCTATTAATTCTTCTTCCTAAAGGTTCTCATTCTATTGTCCTCTCTAATTCAGGCCACTGCCATTTCTCACCTGCATGACTCCAATAGCCTGACTTGTCTCCTTCCATCTCTCTTCTCCCAAATCCATTCTTCTTTTGTGGCTATAGTGATATTTTGACACACAAATATTATATCATTTCCCTGCTTCAATGTTTCCCCATTGTCTTCACAATCAAATTCAAAGTCCTTAGCATGGCATAAATAAGTCCTCCAGGGTACAGTACCTGATTGCTTTCACAGCACCATCTCCCATCCCTCACCTGTTCTCGCTCTATGTACTAGCTATCCTGAACTACTTTTAGTTGTATTCATAGAACCTCAGCTAATAGTGTGTTATGCATACTGCCTTTATAATGTTGCTCTTTCTATCTGAAATGCCACCCATCTCTTACATGGATAGCTCTATTCCTTCTTTAAGACTCATTTCAGTTCAATGGTCACCTCCTCCAGGAAGCTTTCTCTAATTGCCCCTCTCTTCAAGCTCAGGTTTGAATAAATGCCCCTCTCCAGTGTTCATTTTTACATTATACTTACCTCAATAAACTAATCATTGACAGACTTGTCTGTGTCCCTCACTAGGCCATCAGTTTCTTAAAGTCAGGAACTAGGACTTATTCACCTCTGTACCCCAACATCTATTTAGAACAGTACCTGATTCAATAAATATTTAATGAGTAAGCAAATAAACAAATGAATGGATAAATGACCTTCAGTATATGAAATGAGACCCAATGTATGAAGACAGGTCATGCATATTTGCCTTTATATGTTGGTGGATGTGGAGGCAATGATCCAGGTTCCCAAAGAAGGCTGGGGGGTGGGAGGATATATTTTAGAGTGGTTGTTATAGTTGAAGTTGTTGGTGGCATTGTTTCTGTTTTTCCCCAACAGTGGGGATGACTCTACTCATCAGGCACATCTCTTCCCAGGTGCCATCTTGGGGCCAAAACCATATATTGGCAACACAGATGGGCAAGGTTCAAGGTACAGCAAAACAGCCAATTCTCCCCCAGATGAAATCCCTGGATGGTGCTATGCTTGTCTTCTGAAAGCATTTTAGAAAACTGTCACCTGAGTCTTCCTTGTTGTAGGAGTTCCACTTGACATCTTCCCCTAAAATTCCTGGAAGTTTTGTTGGGCCTTCTCATTGGATGTCATATGGTCACGTCCAGAATTATTTTTTTAGAACACTTTCTAGCTCCTTGAAAACAGAGCATGCAGGAAAAGAAAAGGAATGACAGAGGACAGACATAGAGAAATGCTTTCCCACATAAATTTAGCCTGAAAGCACAGAACAATAATTATTTTTGAAAAAGAAATGGAAAGCATGCAAAGTTACTGTATATGGCATAATTTAAGAAGTGACATTTATACACAAAGCTAAAAGCAAAATATATAGAACATTTTAAAAATATAGAAATAATTTTTCCAAAGTAAAAAGCATATAGACTGGCTAGTTCTAAGCAGCAGGCATTTTACAACCCTGGCTCTAATGACCAACTCCCTCCTGCTACTGTTCTAGCTTCCTTTCCTTTGAATCGGTCACTGGGACAGTTAACAAGTATACAAAAAATTGAGGATCAGTATAGTGATAGATTATGCTGAGTAACTCAGCTATCTTATTGGAGAAATAAGCTGAGTAAATAAAAAACAGAAATTGATAATATCAGATCAAAGAAAACTAGGTGCATATATGGGGAGAATGTAGTATAAATGCTGTAGCATATCAAAAGAAAAGATCAAAGAAACCTGTGGTAAACAGTGAGGGTTTACTGGCAGAAGTAAGACTAGAGAGATGGGTCTTACAGAATGGATAAGCAGGAAAAGGTAAGGCATCTAAAGCAGGAAATGTGAGTATTAAAGCTTGGAAATAGAAATGTATATAGCATATTGATAAGGAAGTGAGAAGACAGAAAGGTGAATAGACATGGTATGGCCTTGGAAATCAGGAATGAAGATACAACTGGAACAGTAATGAAGAATTTACTGGGAAATTTTTTGAGCAGATAGATGATATAATAGAAAAGGTTTTTTTCTGGAAAACAAGCCAGGTTGCTATATGCTGCTAGGTACATATGGCATAGTGTGGGCAGGCTTCAAAATGGTTGTTATCTTGCAGGCTGAGGAGGAAAATAAATGGTGGGAGTGGAATGGGGAAGACCTATCTGCCACTGAATCTGTTGCCTCTAAGATTACCTACTGGGAATTTCCTATGAACTGTGTGTGTTTGATTCCTGCAACTAGATTGAAAATTATCTTAGGACAAGGAATCTTGTCTTATCTGTAATATCCCCAACAACACTCAGCACAGAGCTAAGCACATGAAAAGAAGGCACAACTCTTTTCTGAGTGAACTATAAAACATGCTCCAGGTTAGCCTATTTTAACATCCAATTTTGTTATATCTGATTTTTAAACTGAGATAACTAATAAACTAGGTCTGTGCTGAAATTCAGCATGCAACTCAGATTTATGCACTAGCTAGTTGCACATATGTCTCTAACCAGTGATCTTCCATGAAGTCCTTTGAGGTAAAGGAGGCCTATTAAAGTATTTTGTTAGGAGGCTTGTACTGGAGTTGCTGATGTTGGAGCTCTCCTGGGAAGTGACCTTGTCCCACAACCCCTACTTTGACACTAAAATCCCTTCCCATCTCTTCCCTACTTCTTCCCACTCCTCCTGCCATGTGCAATTTGTACTGTGTTATGTGTTCCTGAAGCCAAACCACTTGAGCAGAGATAGGAGCCATTTCTGGCAGGGGCAGTGAGGAAGGCTGGTTGGAGATCTGTCATACTAAAATGTCTGTTTTTCATCTTGGTATTCCAAGACTTTGCTTGGGGAAAGCCACGTTGGAAGGATATAGAGGTATTTTTAAGGGGTGATCCATCTCCTATGGGTGGCAAACATCCCTTTCCCTAATAGATGATCCTTAGTGACTTGGTCACTGTTTAGCTGGTGATAGGTACTTTCAGTGGTTTATTGATTTTTTTAATTCGCTAAGAGGCTGCTAGTCAATGCCTCACAAAAATCTTTTACAAAACACTGCCCTTGTGGCCTTTAAAAATTAAAATGCCTTAGTGTTTATTTAGCTACCAGGAAAGTGAATTAAGTACTTGAGTTGTTCTGTTCCACCCTCTGACTTGTTGGTCACAGAGCACACTGTGCCATAACCCCCTCCCTCCAAGGGAAGCTTTCTGAAGTCTTATACTTGGGTAAGAATAAGTACCTGAGAACAGTTAAAATATTCTGTTTGGGAGCATATTATGAGAAGGGATCCAAAGGAATTTATTACCCTTGGATTCATGAAATGTACATTTTCCCTTACATAGGGAGAGATTAATTCTCTAGTTTTCCTCTATTTTTTGGTAAAAAAAAAAAATGTTATTTGTGGGCCTTCAAATTTATTTTTCTCAATTGAAATACTCCAAACTACATGTGGTAATTACAGTGGAAATTTAGACATAAAAACAGAGTTTATTCTTGGCACTAAGTATTTAAAGAAATTGACAGTGCAAGGTGGGTAAAAGAGGTTCTACATAACAAATGTATTAATGGCTTAAATCTAGCATCTTGAACAAAATATATACTGATTCTGATCAGAAAAGGCAATAGGTATTTATTAAATGAAGGAAAAGGGGCCAAAATCTTTAAATACTGAATTATGAATGAATCTAAGGTGAAAGATGAGAGGTGACTGTCATGCTCTATTTTAATATAGTTTTTAAATATTTTAATTGTAAGAGCATCAGATTCTTTTGCAATAAAAAGAGATTTCAAAGCCCCCCAAATAACACAAGAATCATGGGAAAATAATTAACAATTTTCTTTTCTTTCTTTAATTTTTAACAAAGGCTGTTACTTTCTGCTAGCAAGTTAGGCCATTAGGAGGAGTAAATTAGAAAGACAAAGGAGTGACTACTGCTATGACTGCTGACTGAGAAAATGGGCTAGATTCACCTAGGTTTCACTTACTTCTGTAAAGATTTCATTTTTATATATTCCATTGGTTAAAACCCATTTTTGAAACGAGTTAGGTAACTCCCATTTTATGGTAAGCTGTATAGTGTTCAACCACCACTGGACTAGGATTTGGGGATCTAAATTCTAGGTCTTCCTTGCTTTGTAGTTACTAGTGGGGCAAGTTTATGGATCATTTAACCTGTCTAAACTCTTGACTTCTGTAAATGGTGATAATTCCTGCCTCCATCATAGGAGGTTTGAAGGAGGTAATTGATATAAAAACACTTTGAACATTAGAATACCCCTGAAACTGCCATCCAAAATACATCATCTCATTAACAATATATTTAGTAACAGGGTGTCTGTGTTTGCTGGAGAACTAAGTAATCTGACACTTTTAAAATGTAGCACTTCCATCCTATGAGTGAAGTTCTTAGAAATATAACTACCAAGAAAGAGGATTAAACTGGGCTGTTTTAAACATTTACTGCTCTTATTATAGTATCTTTCATTATATTAGCAAATCTCAGAAGTATATAGTTGGGAAGGCCCATGGTAGAAGTTTCATTTTCCTGCCTTCAGGGAGGGCCTGATAAAGCCAGGAGAGACCCAATGGAGAACCTTAATAATCATAGTATCCAATCAGCACATCTGGACTTTCCTTATGTTTAGTTCTATTCTCTCTGGTGAAATAGGAGCCCATTTCCTCCTGCCAGGTCTTTAGTGGCTATGGGAAATAATATATGCCCTCCATAAAGTAGCAGCCTTTACTGAATAGAAAAATAGTCAAAATGGTACCTGATTCTGCAAGAGCAGCTACAAGCCCAATTCATAGATTGAGTGTTTCATGAGGTTGATGGAGGAAAGGAAATGATGGCCCTATGTGAGCCCTTCTAGTGATCCCCACTCACACATGCTGACAACTATCACCTTCAATGGTATCATTTTCAAAGACATTCAGCAACAGTAATCATTCTGACAAATCATTAAGAAGCTGACTCACACCCATCTCCTTCCAGACAACACACACTGGTTTCACTCTCATTTCTACCCAATTCACATGTGTGACAGTTTCAATGGCAAATGTTTGGGGGGAAAAAGCAAATATGAGGCAATGTCCTAAACCAGGCACATCTGATCATGTGGGTAATTATACAACACACAAGTATGAAAGGGGAAAAATGGGGCCTCATTTGTTTTAAGGAGGAAAGTAACTTTATATCCTTTAGCTAGTGTCCTGTCCTTTCAATACTTCATTTTAATGTTTGATACAACTCTGTTCTGTCTTGCCCCCCTTCTCATCCATCTCCTGTATCTTCTCCACCTCTTAATCTCCCTCTCAAATATTAATTTTTCTCTCCATTTATTTCTCCCTATTACTCATTTCCTTTAGTGTATACATCTCCCAATCCTTCATTCCATACTTGTCTTGAATTTGACCGCTAGTTTTAGTGGGCTACCATATTTGTGCCCAATTTCCCTGTTCATTAGCCTTGAAATGGAAGCACAGGCCCTAGTCGATAGAGTGCATCATTATCCAACCTTATTCCCATTTCAACCACAGGGAACTTCTAAGAGTAAAGGAGTAGTACAGGAGGCTCTGCTCTTGGGAGACAGCACTGACCCTGGAGGACAAGTAAGATGTCATGTCCTTCAGGCTTTCCAAAGGGTAGTGCAATGATCTCCAAAGAGCACTATTTATTGAGCTGTATGGGCTACTTTGGAAAACCAAAAGGAGTGTAAACACCATTCAGGATGTAGCAGTCTCTGACATCTGGCGTTCTGATAACAGAACCCACAATTAATTGAAATTCCCATTCATTGTTGGTGCAATGATAATAACTTTGAGCTACTGCAAGATGCCAAAGGGTCTTCAGTATCACCCAAGAAAGACTGCATACTTTTCAGTCTAGTTATCACACTAAGTATTTTTTATTGTGCATTAATTAGGTGAAAGTTAATAACGTTCATTGACCAAAACATTTGATTAACAAGACCATAAAGAATAACTGAGAGTCTTCTTTAACATAATTGTTGCACAGTAATGCTTTCTTCTGTGTAGCGTATATAAAAAATAGCATACTCTAGGAATTAGAACAACAATATATATGCATTACAATAACAAACTATATGGCACTTTAAGAATTTTTTCACATATATGAGCACACTCATTTAGAGCCTCAACTTTCTAAAGTAAGCAGTATGTAAACCTGTAAAATACACACCCTAAATGAGAATCCAGACCCCAAAACACCCAAATCAAATATTAGCACACCTCTATTATGAAGAATATTTTCTTGCCATCATTAAAAAAGCCATGAAAAAGTTTCCGTTTTTCTTACTGAGTAGTGATAATGAAAAAGTCCCTTTTTTTGAAAGTGAGAAAACTTTCAAAGGGCACTGCCATATATTCTTAAGGAAAAATTAAAGCCACTGTTGGCATTTGAATGCTAAGAATGTAGTTTCCTACATATTCTTTTTGTTTTGTTGCAAGGCAGTGTTACAGAGTAGAACAATCATAGAGTTTGGAGTCTAAGAGACCTGGGAGAATTCTGGCTTCCATCATTTGCTATGTGGTGTATGCTGTCTAGTTACACACTTTGAACTTAAATTGTAAAAAGGGGATAATACAGAGTGGTTGTATGGATTAAAAGACTCAATATATGTACAGTGCTTGGAACACAGCTAAGCACACAGGAACAAGTGGTAGATCAGTCAGTAAATGTAGATCACTTCTTATTTGTCTTGATTTGATTTATATCCAACTATCTCCTAATACTTCACTAGGAAGAGGAGCCTTTACTCCATTCCCAGGCTCACCAGCTTCCAAATCAATCTGAATTACCCACAAACAAAATGCACATGAACTGTGCTCTCTAAAGACACAGCCTTTTGCATAGCATTGTGTGTCCTCTGAAACACACCTGATGCTCAAGTGCAGCACAAGACATAAGACACATAAGGGCACTTCAGAAGACACAGAAGTCACACAGAACATGTCACCTCCAAATGCAGCCTCACCTGCTTCTTTCCCATATGTGCTTCCAAGCTTCAAGCCCTTAACATTGACTATTTTTAGAGGTATATGCCATTTTCAGAGTCCTGGCAGATTCATTTGCCTCACTGCTTTTGTAATTTTTCATGTATGTATTTATTCATTCATGTATTTATTCCCCACCTTGTTCCAAAATGGAACAGGTGGCTTACAAGAATATATAAAATATACAACATGATAACATAAATTCAAAATAGATAAGAAAGTAAAAGGAACAAAAAAGATAGGAATATAAAATAGAGTCTGGAAGAAATCTAATATAAAGCACATACATACCATAATGTTCTATGACAGGTGCTATGCATGGGCCACATATTTGGCTCAAAGCTTTCTAGTAGCCAACAAAAGAGAAACTTCATCAGTCTCACACTTCACAAGGTGCATAAAATAAAAACAAACCACTTGTTCAGTATGTCCTCTTAATGATCTAAATTCTGAAAACTTTCCTATAGTGAAGTATCAAAAAATGGTGGCAAATTGTGTCTCCTAATTTGCTGTAACACCAAGATTCAGCTCCTGGAACAGTCTCCAAGAAAGACAGAGTCAATCTTGAAATTACACCTACTACTTCTTATTTTTTTTCTACCTGTCTCTTAAAGTTCCATTTGTTGAAGGAAATGTATCTATTAAAGAGACTTCTTAAAACAAATAAAAACTTCTGCTGTCACCAATGCAAGTATTTTCATTTAATTAAAGAAGTAGGCATTGTGACATTATTTCTATCAAAAATTTGGAAAGGACCCCAAATATCCAATAAAAGGAAATGGTTAAATAAACCATGATGCCACTCTTGCCACTGTATGAGATATTACACACTTCAAAAATAATATTTGTGAAAAATTTTTTAAATGTAGGAAAATATTCATGATAAAAAATTTAAGTGAAAAAGCAGGATATAAAACTGTATATATTATGATATCAACTATGTGATAATATCCTTATATATAGCCATAAAAAATCTGAAAAGAAATCCATCAAAATGTTAACACTGTTTCTGAGATTTGTGAATCTGGGTGATTTTAATTTTTTTTCTATATGCTTGTCTTTATTTTCCAAAGTTTTTGATATTGATGAAAAATTTCTCTATGATGAGAAGACAAAAGATTAGGAAGAAAAATAACAACCTAGTCAGTTATTATTGGCCTATGGAATTATGGGCAATTTCAATTTTTCAATTTTCTATAACTGACACATAAATTCTAGTCAGGAACAAAGTTACTTAAAGAAAGAAACAAGAATTCTAAAATCTAGTTTTTTGGTCCATAATGATGCAAATCTCATAACACCTCACAATTTATTAAGCATTTAATAATTATAAAATTTATTTTTAAATTTAATAGTTAATAAAGTTACTTTTACTTAAATTTAAAATTATGTAATTCATTTTTAAAAGCATCCTGATATTTAGAATTATATTTGATTATCAACAATATTTTGTGAGATAAGCTAGATATTACTTTCCTCATTTAACAGATGGTAAAACTGAGACTCAGATAAACTAAGTGACTAGCCCAAAATTACAATAATCAGTGACAGAGGTGGGCTTGAACCCAGGCCATCAGAACCCAAGTTCAGTACTCTTTCCGTTCATTCAAGGCTGGCAGCTGTGTAACCCAATCAGTCACTGAGAGGCAGAAACATAGAAGCAGTCACTTCCCCCTACCTATGAGGGTCTTATTCTTGAATTACCCCCAATGTAAGAGCGTTCAGCTGATGAAATTATGATTTTAAGAGGCAAAAAAAGAGTAAGGGAAGTAAGGTTACATGTGAACTTTGAAAATCCTCATATACATTTTTGCACAGTAAAACAAAACAATAACAATAGTACATTACATAAAAAGAATGAGAGTTTACATAGCTTAAATTAGTAAAAATGACAGGCTCTACATAGTTTCCATTTAGATCCTGAGATGATTTCCAGAGGTGATGAAGATGTACCACTCATTATGGCAGTGGAAAAGGGGGGTGACAGTGAAGCAATGAACAGAGGTGGACAGTTATTTCAAGTCATGACTTTCCATAGTCTCAGAGTCATCTAAGTCCAATCCTGAAATTGCAACAACTTGCTTGTGGCTTTAGCCCTATCAATCAAGCAATTTTACGTGGTACAACTTAATGACTTTGGCTCTTCTGAAGATGCTTTCTGTCTTCTCAAGTATTTTTTAAAGACACCTTAGCACTTTGGTGTAGAGTTCAAATTAAATCATTCAAGCTTTCTTGAAGTCAGATTATCAGCTTTCCAGTACTGGTATTGAAATGGTACTACTTCATGATTTAGGCTCTTCTGAGTTTGCTTTCTTTCCATTAGGGAGTTGTCAAAAGACTCTTAGAAGCACATTATAGAACTCACTTAAATCATTTAAACTTCATCTAAAGGCAGTGTATCAACTGTACAGCAATGATATTTGATGATTTAAGTCCTGCTTTTTGTCCAATGTGATAATTTTTTAACGTATCAGAGCACATCTTTATAGAATTCTGCTAAATTACTCAAGCTTTGAAGAGGTAAGGTTTAACTTGTAAAGGTATCAATTTTCCCTACTTTCTTGGGGAAGTTTTAATCTTGATCTAAAATATTTGCTTCTGTTGCTCCAGTTCCATAGACCTTAAGTATCTTCATCATTATTTATAATAATCAGCTCTGGAGTACTGGAAGTTTCCTGAAAGTCATCTTCTAGCAGCATTACATCACTTGGATTAGTGTCAACAGGTTCAGATTGAACTTTAGCCAATGACTGCTCCTGTGACAAATGTTCATCTGCACTCGTAGGTTCTTCTTTATCCATTTTTGTTTGTTTGTTTTCAGGAGGAACTGCTGAAAGATATTTTACCATATCTAACCAAATTGTCTCTCAGGTCACACTAATGATAAACCCTGTTAAACGATTTAATGCCTCTTTTATTAAGATTATAGCACAGCCTATTGGCCTGGAGGTAAATTCCTCCCAGTGACACCAATAGCAACCAAGGCTCAACTACAACAGGACAGTGCACACAGCACACACAAGGGAGCACCTAGAAGGCCCAGCTCAGGTGACTGAGGAGGATGAGCCACTGAACCCTACAGGATACCTACTAGGCAAAGCCACTCTACCAATTCCAGGACACATAGTAGCTCTACCTAATACATAGAAACAAACACCAGGAAGCAGCCAAAATGTGAAGGCAAAGAAACATGTCACGAAGGAAAGAACAGAAGAAATCTCCAGAAAAAAAAGTTAAATGAAATGGAGCCAAGCTAGCTACTAGATACAGAGTTCAAAACAATGATTTTAAGGATACTCAAGTATCTTAGTAAGACTATTAAGGAAACTAGTGAGATCACCAATGACATAATAAAGTACCAATCAGAAATGAAGGCTACACTAACTAAAATGAAGAATAATTTACAGGGAATCAACAATAGAGTAGAGGACGCTGAGAATCAAATCAGCAATTTGGAATGAGGAAGCAAAACGCACCCAACAAGAAGAGAAAAAAAAATCCAGAAATATTAAGATAGTGTAAGGAGTCTCTGAGACAACTTCAAGCAGCCCAACATTCACATTATGAGGTAAAGAAGGAGAAGAAAGAGAGCAAGAAATTGAAAACTTATTTGAAATAATAATGACAGAAAACGTCCCCTACCTGGTAAAAGAAATAGACTTGCAAGTCCAGGAAGCACAGAGAGTCCCAGACAAGAGGAACCCAAAGAGGCCCACAGCAAGACACATCATAATTAAAATGCCAAAGGTTAAAGACAAAGAGGGAACCTTAAAAGCAGCAAAAGAAAAACAGTTAGTTACCCACAAGGGAGTACCCATATGACTGCCAGCTGATTTCTCAACAGAAACTTTGCAGGCCAGAAGGGAGTGGCAAGAAATATTCAAAGTGATGAAAAGCAAGAACCTACAACCAAGATTACTCTACCCAGCAAAGCTATCATTTAGAACTGAAGGTCAGATAAAGAGCTTCACAGATAAGAAAAAGCTAAAGGAGTTCATCACCACCAAACCAGTATTACATGAAATGTTGAAAGGTCTTCTTTAAGAAGAAGCTAATGAACAAATGAAACTGACAAACAAAATAGACCCAGAGACATTGAAGCATGCAACAGAGAGTTGTATCTCAGAGGGAAGAGGGAAGGGGGTGGGGTGCAGGAAGAGTTTAACCAAAGAGGTTATATGTATATATGCATAACACATGGATACAGACAATAATAGGGTGAAGACCTGAGGAGGGGTGGGAGCTAGATGGAAAGGGTCATGGGGCGAAAATGGGACACTTGTAATACTTTCAACAATAAAGATAAATTAAAAATTAAATAAATAAAAGTGAAATTGAAAAAAACACGCAAAACTAACATTAGTGATGGTGTAGGAATCTCATGCACTAGGATCCTCAGGCAGAGAAACCTTTGTGAGATTTTGAACAACAAAGTTATGTTATTAATTTGGCATTAAGTATTCTTGAATGACTGGATCAAACACTGATCTAAGGGCTCAAAGATTTGAGACATGAGACTAGATATAAGGACAACCTTAACATTAGGATGCACATTGGCAAGTACATCTGAGGTGCCAAAAAGACTGCGAAAAATCAGGGGGACTTTGATTCAAGATTAAAAACAATAATAGTCTTGAACTTCCATAAGAAAATACTTTTCAAACAATTCCATATGGAGAGGAGTCATCTTGGTTTTTCTGTTTGCACACAAATATACTGGAAACTTGGCTGGGTGTTTTCCTCTGGGACAATTTGGGCATGGGTTCATGTAGATTAGTAATGATTTCACTATGAGGTCTCCTGAAGTAGTGGCACAAAACATAAATGTAAACCTCCCTATTTTTGCTGATCTCATGCCAGCATCATCTGGCTCCTATTCTTCAAAAAGGCAAGTAAGATTGTTTAAGGGTTTCCAAAGCATGGTGGTCTCAACAGCACCAAAGATTTTCACAGGCACATAATTCCCTTCTTCAATCGCTTTCTGTAATTGTGACAGATATAACACAGAAGCTGCAGGCTCTGGTGGTTCTTTCTTTGGCACCACTGTAACATAAAATTTGATCTCCATGTCATGGCATTCCATAAGTTTCTGAAACTATCCCTTGTTCCTAGCAGGATTTTTTTCTAGACCCACTTCAGTGTCTGAAAACATGTCTTCAAAAATTCCTCTGACATGGTCACAGATCCCTTATATGGCAAGTGTTTCCTTATTCTTTTGCTTGTCTTTAATATAGATGCTTAACATCATTTCCATGTTTTCCATCCTCACATCATAGGGGATAAAGCATCTCTTAAGTGATGTAGGTATACAAGAGACAATACTGACCTTAAAAATAGTTTCAGCTTTCCTTGTGTTACAAATTGTGGATTCATTACCACCGTGAAAGCAACCTATAAAGCCATTTAGTTTACCTTGAAGAAGTGGATCAGGGATGTTCCTTTTCTTTTCTAAAGACATCACCCTTCTTGCCCTTCTGGTAACTTTGTGTGATAACAGTGTCCCTGTACTTCATCCACTCTCTTCTGTCTCAATGGTCATATTTGTAGAAGCCATGTTTAAACTTTACACTAATTAGTGCAACCTGGCAATTACTTACTAGAGATTTTATATCCCCCAGTGTTACAAAGTGTCAGCATATGGTATTTAAGCACCAAGTGGTATTATGAACAACACAAGGATCAATGATAATATATTGTTGTGATATCCAGTGCAAATAAGGCTGATTGTGAGGGGACAACTGATAGAAGATGAGAGAGAAAACAAATGACTTGAACTGACTCCCATATACTCAGTTGAAAATTTTCACAGTTGTCAAAATGGTATACAGAAGTAAATCCACCTATAGTCCAATTTCCAATAAAGAGAACTTGCAGTTTAGAAAGGATTACTATAAATGCTCCTCTAAGTTATCAGAAGAAAGTCACTTTTTATATATTCAAGACAGTACTATTTCTATGATTTCCCTTGGCTTAACACTATGATTCAATTTTATGTGAAAGGTAAACAAAACATAAGTATATTTTCTGTAAACCACAGTACATCAATAAAACATTAACTTCTGACAAAATGCAACCTCTGAAGAAGTAGACATAAACTTCAGGCAGGCTCTAAACAGCTAACGCTCAAGAAATGACTACCCAAGAAAAAGAAGTGACAATGAAAGAATAAACTAGCCCCTTTTCAATGCCCAGCCACTGATACTTTACTTTTATCCCCTCCTCCTGGGAAGATAGACCGAAGCCTGGCTTTCTTATTCTTCTCTTCAGGGGCCATGGGAAGTGGTTTGGAGCTGTGGTTGAGTGCCGAAGAATCCCGGTTGTTACTATTCATCCTCAGTGGGGGAGCTGGGGGTTTCTCTTCATTATCCAGACTGTCAGACATTTTCAGTTACAACTAATTGCACAACTCCTAAAGGAGAAGGAGGAGAAAACAGGAGTTAAGAAAGGAGAGGTCCAAAAATCAAACTAGTAAATATGGGGATTCTAATATCTTAAAAACAAAAATATTGGTCTCATGTCATGTCAGGTTTTCCACTGACCATTTAAAAAATTTTTTTTATTTTTGTTTAAAGTATTACAGATGTTGATAATCATCAGAGAGATGCAAATTAAAACCACAATGAGGTATCACTTCACACCTGTAAGAATGGCTACCATCAACAAATCAACAAATGACATGTGCTGGCGAGGGTGTGGAGAAAGGGGAACCCTAGTACACTGCTGGTGGGAATGCAGACTGGTGCAACCACTATGGAAAACAGTATGGAGGTTCCTCAAAAAATTAAAAATGGAGCTGCCGTTTGACCCAGTGATTCCACTCCTAGGAATGTACCCTAAGAATCCTGAAACATTCATCAGAAAGGATATATGTACCCCGATGTTCATAGGAGCACAGTTTACAATAGCTAAGATTTGGAAACAGCCCAAGTGCCCATCAGTAGATGAGTGGATTAAAAAGCTGTGGGACATTTACACCATGGAATACTACACAGCTGTAAAGAAAAAGAATCTTGTACCCTTTGGGACAGTATGGATGGTCCTGGAGAGTATTATGCTAAGTGAAATAAGCCAGGCAGCGAAAGAAAAATATCACATGATCTCGCTTATCCACTGACCATTTTGACTTGTTTATTTTCTAGAAGAAAAGGTACTGCCTCCCTAAAGACCAGCAATGGAATTTCCCAAAGAGAAAAGTGAAGGCGATGATTAATGGCTTTTCAATATGCACATACAAAAACATTAGGTCCCTTCCTTTTCTCATGATGAAACTTTATTTTCTGCTGTACACTCAAGTATTTGAATCAACAATTTACGATCTTATTCTTTAAAAATTCTATCCTGATGATTGTCACAGTAGGGTAGCACAACCTCTTCACTATCCAGAGTTGACACAGGTTTGGCTATTGATTTTTAATGGCCTGCAATAATGATTTGTTGACTGCTTTGACATTGGTATGCCTTTGGTGTCTGATTCTTACCTGTGTGTACCTGATCTACAAAATATACTCTACTGTTTTATGAGAAAGAACTGAGAAGCAATCTAGTAGACCTGTCAGTTTCAGCAGAGTTAGGGTGTACAGATAAAGGAAACTATTTCCCATTTTCAGATAGGGGGTAGAAGATAAAGCTGAGCCAAATGTCACCATGAGAAAAGAGGATCTACAAGGAGAGAACCACTTTTGGAAGAGACACTAAAAGATTACTCCTTGTCATATTTTATGTCCTGGAACAGGGAACAAAAAAGTTGGCAGGGGTAACATTGTTGTAAGAACCAGTCTGGGTTTTAGAAACTTATTTGCTCTTAATTTCATTATTCATTTGCATTATTCTTTTGCCATCTCACTGGGAAGGTAAAGTGAGATGAAAAAAGCATGAACTCTCCAAGGAAATGTTTGTGTTTCCAGCTGTTTTCCTATTCTAATTCAAGTTATTCATTAGGGACCTAAAACTTGCCAGGCAAGTCAGGTGTTAAGAGTAACTTTCAAGTGAATCTCACATTTGAATACAAGGAAAATCAAATTCCGTTGCAACAAAATCTCTGTAAATTCATCAAATATTAACTGGCACTAATTTAGGAGCATAAGAACTCTCCAAACACAACTTACCACATCACTTTATTCCAACAACATTTACTATTAATAAACCTAAGTACAGCAACAACAACTAAACCAAGATCTCATTACCTGTTATAATGAGAAATAATCTATTATAATTATTTTAGCCTTTTAGTTGTTACAATGTTTATTATTTTCATTATTGAACTCTAATTAGGTTACATGATGTTATGTAGAAAAAATTTTTAATTTTACTGTGTTCTAAGTTTTCTCAAATATATACAGCCTGTGAATATTTAAGAATAAGTGATTATCAATTAATAGCTTCTCCATCTGCATAGATGACTGTCAACTAACAATGACTGGCTTGATCTTGATTTGGACAAGAGATCTCTTTCCTTTTCTAAGTGTCATGCCTTGCATTATCTTAAAGAATTAAGAACAATTCTGTTCTTCAGTGATCATGATAGTGAAAATACTCACTATTAAATATTTTGTCATAAACAGCAACAACTTGATAAGTTTCACATTTTCCTATATAGGTGAAACTAAAGTATATAGCAAAATAAAAAGTAACTGATGTGAAGGATAAAGCCTACTCATGGATACTATTGGCACTACTACATATTTTAACTAGAATATGAAAATAGTGCTAATGGGTTTGCATTCCCTTTTGCACTTGGATTTTGGTCCTTCTAAACACACTGTTTTTCCAAAATAAAAGTGGGTTAAAGACTTACATCATCAGTGGCATTATTCTATTTTGAACAAGTTCATGGTTTTAACTTAGTCACTGAGAAGAATTTGCCACCAGAAAAAAGCACTATTTTGTTGTTGTTGTTGCTGTTGATGATTTCACTTAGCGGTTCAAAAATAATGTCTGAATATGAGATTATTAAATAAAGCTTGGTTATACAAAATTTAGCTTATATGATAATGAAATTTGGTTAAAAAAATAGTGAAAATTTAAAGTTACTGCAAAAGAACTGAAGATTTAAGTAGAAATACCTAGAAGAGAGGTTTCTGAAAAATATGTCTCAAGGGGAGAGGAGCCACCATATTCAGATGATACATATTTTCTGATGGCTGATTATTCAACTTGAGATGAAGAAGTTGGAGAAACATGCATGACCTCTTTAAAATGGTATACAGAGTTGGTCTTGCATAATAAGGCATGTAAGAGTCTGGGCCAGTCAAAATTCTAGGGCACCTATGTAATTTAATGTTCTTAATAAATGTGCATGGCTACAAAAGTGGCCTTTTTTCCAAGTTAAGGGCTCTGGCCAGAGACTCACAAGGCAAGTGCCCTGTTTCTTTTCAGGATGCCTGGTTATTCTGACCTTATTTGATCTGGTATATTTTAGGGGGGGAAAAAAGGGCTACTTGTAATAAAAAAAAAAAAAAAAACACCCTCATACTATACTGTCTTATATTGCACTAGAAATCCCTGACTAAAATGTGAACCCCACACACTTGCTGTGGTCCGTATCACAGGCATTCTCCAAAGGACCCAGCTTATATATCATAGTTTCTACTGCCCAGCAAACTGAATTTGCTTTAATTTCATTAAACTCATACGGAAATTACAAGAGGATTTGGAATAAACCTTTTACAGGCATGAAAATGAAGTTGAAGAATCTTTGTCCAGTTTCACACCAGGAACATGTAGCATGAACCAAATAATCATTCTTTTAACCCATATATTTCATATTTGGTTTTGCTTGAATTATCCTGATATTACTTCAGTTCTTTATTACCCTTTACAAGGTACAACTTATCTTTATCTTCTTCTAATTGTACCAAACAATTCTGATTTGGTGACAAAAGAATAAGGCAGGAGGCTCTTGTTATCATTAACTCAACTTCAAAGCATAATGCTTCAAAGCACACTTTTAGAAGACCAATGTAGAAATGGGTAGGAACCTGTAAAGAAGCCTTACTGGTAATGTATTTGTTTCCCAGGTAGGAGGTATCTCTGACTATTCCACAAATATAGAAAAAAAGGGGGATTCCATTATGTTATGTTTGTAAACAATGCCAACTTACCAAGGCAGGTCCCTTCTTGAGACAGCTTTCTACAAAGAATACTATTTAGTGGATTATTGGTTCAATCTGACTATGATGTCATTATTTCCAAGATCTTGAAAGAGACTATTTTGTTTGGGGCAGCTGTAGACTCTATTTCAAGAATTGTACAAAAGCACCTTTATTCTCTAGGAACCCAATTAAAAAAATGTTTATCTTTACAGTTTAACTGCTGTCAATCCCTTCTGCAACAGAACAAGAACTTACAAGTGAGTGGCACATTGGATCTAGCCACAGGCCATTCATTTAACTTTTAGAACTTGGCTCTTACCATTGTGAAGAAACAGCTAACTTTAATGGACAACTAGCAACAAAACTGTTATATCTGTTCACAAATCGATTTCATACTTGAATACTAGGTTTTTCAGAGAGAATTTAAATGGCTTCTGTTAATTGTATATATTTATAATCCAGCCCCTGGGACTTAATGCAATTCACCAGTGCTTAGTAATTACAATAGAAATTCATCAGTAAAAAGAAGTGAGCCTCTTGTCTCATGATAACCAAGGAGCCTAAACATCCCTTTTTCAGAGTCCTGAGAAAGATTACTCTTCTTTTCCCTTCACTCATCTTCCTTTTACTCTCTCTCTTCTCCCTTGCCCTCAAAAAGCATGAGAGCTTGCATACACAGGCCCATATACAAACACATACACACAGCCCTTCACTGACTTGGCTTTGACACAGAGGTCTACTGCAAAGCATTATAGAGGAATCCCTTTATCAAGATGTATGGGACTTTAAATGAAATAAGGCATTATAAATAATTGCCATCATTCTATCATTCTTTGAAAATGCATTCTCTTAATCAGTGCAGTGCCAAAGTAGACAGAGAATGCTCAATAGGTTAAAAAAAAGCCACCAACTTGCATGTTTCAGGAGCCAAGGGGAAAGATAGGTAATCAATTGTACTCTCCCTAATGTGGTCAAAATTCATACTTTTGCATACATGTTGAATTGGATGCAACCAAAAATACCAATCATACCCATTTACCACAGGTATTCTACCCAGGTGTGTGAAGGGTGAGAATCTAGAAATACTGGCCCTACAACTTTCAAGGCCATCTATTAAGCCATAAACAAATGAAACAAATATTTTCATCATATCTGATGCCATAAGAGACAACCAACAAGTCTGTATTATCCTGTCTGCTTTCAGAATCTAAATAACTGTTTATTTGCATATATTCCCAATGAGAAACAAACTAATAGTGGCCTCCTTTCAGAAACAGAAGCCCAGACCAGCAGATGCACAGCCATGATCTAATAAACCTAGAAGTAAAGTTTCAAAACCACCAGCCACACAAAGTTATTACTATAAATTGGTGAGCATACCAATGTTTCTTAATATCCTTTTCATATCAAACTAGAGGATCTAATTGAGGAATGAGATGCAGCCTAGGGGAAATTTCCAAGGTGAACTTCCTAATGTTTCTGAGATACCTACATGAAGGGTGGAGTTGCAAGACATTTTGAGCTTATGAGATGACTGCCAAACTGACAGGAGCACATAGAAAAGAAGATGAATTTTAAGATCTCAAAATTGAAATAAACAAGTAAAAAAACTCTCACTAAATTAAAAAAGAGTAATAAAACATAAGAGTATTTCAAATTTCTACAATTTGAGAAATCTTTATAGCAAGAATTAGCTCTATATATCAAGACAAATTGAAGTTTTAATGAGAACTTCCAGACTTTGAGGTATCAAGTAAGCATAGATTTAAAGTCAGCCAATAATATCAACACTGAGATTTTTTTTTGTGTATTTGAGAATGAGGTTGTTGCTTTTACTATCAGAATGAATTGTACTTTGGTGGCTGGAAAAAAGGATCTAAGAGTTACCTGCTGGCTCTTTCCTGAGCTCCCTATAAATAAAAGCACATGTTTTCAAGATGGCTACCTGAGCTTCCAGGTATTGTCTGGGACTGGGAAACAAACTCTACTTTGCTAACTAGCCTACACTAATATTAAACCCACTTTATCTTGGACACATTATTATCAACTGAACCAACTGGCTCAGACACTTATGACTGACAATGTAAGAAGATGTAGTGGACTGGTTTTAATTGCCAAAAAAGAAAAGAAAAGAAATCATCTAGCCTTCCATAAGAGGGACAATGTACTATGATTTAAAAGAAAGATTATACATTGTGTTGCATTTCTACAGCAACTTGCACCTGAAGATCTTTAGTGACTTTTCAGACATTAATTCCCATAATATGCTAGGATGCCAAAGAAGAGAGAAAGAGCATTCATCTTACTTTACAGGAAAGAGAAAAGCTTAATATGGGTCTCCCAGCAGCTCCAAACCCATACTCCCATTCCCAGACTGGGTGGACAAGAGACAGGCCAACCACTAACTTTAGCCAGACAGATGGGCCCGACTGAGAATTTCTATCATCTTGTTTCAAATTGCACATAGTCATTATACATGTCATTCCCCTCACTAGATCATAAGCTCCTTGAGGGTAAGTCTCCCTCAGTCATAACTGTATGCTTTCATACTGCCTAATATAGTGCTTTGTTCCCAGTAGACATTAAATACACATGTGAGGCGATGAAACTGAACTCTATACATTCTATGCACTATGTAGCTCTGAGTACATTTTTCATAATGTTGTACAAGTCTATATGCCTACTCAAAGCAGGTCTGAGACAAAAAGTTATGTTTGGAGATATGGGCACTAGTCTAACTGCCAAGATATTGGGCATGATATAGAAACCAGCTATCATTTGATTATCAACACCTCATTTTTTACTGTAAGACTTTGTAATACCCAAAGAGCTTCTATGTCTTGCTCTTATTTGAGACAGACACCAGCATGTGAAGAAAGAAGTAGCATCCTTATTTTCCACATGAGGAATTAACAGAGTATAAAGATTAAGTGGCTTACCTAGTGTCACAAAATAAGTGAAAAAACAGACTAAAATCTCAAACTCTTCTCAATTCCTTTCCCACTACACCAATACAAAGTGTATCCAAGTAAACCCACAAATACACCCACACTTCATATATACACTTTTATCCTCCCAAAATATGCATATGACACTTCTAGCTTTTTTGCTTCAACCCACTTCAGGATGGTACTTACTGATTTTAGTTGCTTTTCTCATCCAAAGACCCAAGGCTAGGTGATTTACTGACAGATTTCAACAGGTTTCCTTAGCCTGTAATACCAATTCTTAGACGGCCTTGTTTTGGAGCTTGTCTGTTCTGGGGCATTCACCAAGGGAACTCTGCTATCAGAGACAGGGGTGTGCTGTTTCAGAGAGCCTTGCCTGGGAGATACCATTACAGTGTGTAATGGAGGGAAGCCATTTCTAAGATCATTTGATCAGGAGGAGCTGAGCTACTTGTTAGGCAGATTTACAAAAGCAGCCAGACAAGCAAGGGAGGCAACTAGCTCTTTTTACAGCTGCCTAGTTTCAATCTTAGATCCTGCAAAAGATTACTGACACACATACAAGCATACTCACATAGAATAAATTCATGTTCTCTCTCATACACGCAAGAGAATGAGGTATGTTCTGCTGTAGTCTTATTCTCTGCTAACATATTTATGAGTTATTTCAATTGTTTTGAGCATGAACTTGACATTAATTGAATCCAATAAGCCAGCATATTATAGCTGCAAATTTCAATGACAGGTTGCAAACAAGGAAATCGATAGGTATACCCCAGCATCCAGACCTCATATACTGCATATATTATGTGAGACAATTCATTCTTTTTCCAGTTGCTTCTTAAGCTTATAAATGTATGCAGCACCATACTTTATTATTTATTGTGTAGGCTACATGAGATAATGCCAAGAAAATGCTAATGACCATCTGATGTGTATTTATGTTAGCAAATTGATTCATTATTACAGCTTTCAGCTTTGCATTTCCAACACTGGTGATTCTAAGAAAAGAAAAGAAAATGCATAAAGAACAGAAGTAGAAAAAATTTTAAGCATGAAAAAGTAACTACCTTAAAAGGTGTTTCAAAGAAATGTGTGGGAAAAAGTAAAGGAAGTAAAATCTAGTAATAAAACATTTCCTAGCTCTCAAGCAGAATGTAGTATCCTAGAAAGCATTAGGACAGAAAAAAAATAGATACAGATTAACAGCCTAAGAGAGCAGGATATGGTAAACCAACATCTTGAGTCTCTGGAGTTCCAGTTGCTCTCTGTTACTATACATGGGTGATAGTTATACCCTTCCCCTACCCACTCCAGCGAAAGAGCCACAAATTTCTTCAAATCCAAGACTAAAATTTCAAGTCCAGTAATTTTTATGGCTTTCTGTATACTATATAGATGCCTAGACATTGTCTTCCCACCTGTGTGTCATGGCTCATCATTCTACGTCCTTGCTGTAGTCCCAATTTGTCTGTACCAAAATAAGCTTTCTACATGGAAGGTGCTCCCTGCATGTCTGAATAGAAGAGCTACATGGGGTCAATTGAGACCTTGGTATTATTTCTAAACCAGGAATTTAGATCAATTTAGCAATGTTCATATTTCACCAAAAAAAGACAACTTGCCAGAACTAGAGATCAAAGAATTTGAACCAGCATAAAATGCAACAACTCTTTCCCAAGCTGTTGTTCCTTGACCTAAGTTCACATGCTTACATTTTAAAAGGGCTGGCCATACATGTCAGCATCTTATCTGAGGATTATGGCTAAGGAAGAGGAAATACTATCTATGAAGAAAAAAAAAAGGGGGGGTGTTCTCTCAAATACTGAAGGAAGAATGGGACATCACAAGATTTACTTTCCATATATTCCTCTTCCCAAATGTTAAAGAAAACTGGCCATGGGTCTAAGAAAAGATTATATTCCTCCCAAAGAAAATTCTTCTAGAAACCAAAAGCCAAATCTGAAGGATGACCTCACAACAGAGCATGTTGGCTTTCTCATGGCTTTCCTCTGTACAACTTACACAAATCTTCATTTGCAAGCTGTTGTATCCACCAAATAGGGCATTCCCTTTGCTTCCCATTACTCTACTTACCTGGTTGCAGCTGCCACTGTGCACTTATATAAGATATGGCTTATCATTGGTTCATGTTAGAGCAGATCCCTCTCCAGCACAAAATTAACTTTGCTTCCCCAGTGCTCATATACACACACAAAAAAGGGTACCATGTGCCTAAATCTTTCTGTGGCCCTTGGAAGGCTGAAATCAGAGAGCTCAGCCCTCGCCTCAAGATATAGTATTCTGATAGAAAAATGGTAGATAAAGCAGAAGCAAAGTTTGGAGCAAAGATCTAAAATCAGTAGGCCTGAGGGGGAATCAGTTAGTAGTTCCCAAATTATTCCTGTAGACTATAGCTTACAACACATCCTAACAAAAATTTGGGGGAGAAAAAGGGGAAGAAAACTTGGTGTTTATAATAAAATATATATATAACTCTGCAAATGATGTTCATCTCAGAGTATTTTTTAAATCCTCACCAGAGGATATCTTTTCCACTGATTTTTTTTTTTTTTTTTTTTTAGAGAAAGTTGAAGGGGGGAGGGAAAAGGAGGGGGAGAGGGAGAGAAATCTAGAGAAAGAGAAACATCAACTTGAGAGACACATTCATTGGTTGCCTCCCAAATGTGCCCCAACCGGGGCCGGAGATCAAACCTGCAATCCAGGTACATGCCTTTGATCAGGAATCAAACCAGCAACCCTCTGGTGCACAGGTTTACACTCTAACCACTGAGAAACACTGGGAGGACGAGGATATATTATTTTGTATCGATTTGAGAGAGAAACATTGATCGGTTGTTCCCATATGGCTACCACCAGGGATTGAACCCACAACCTAGGTATGTGCCTTAACCAGGAATCGAACTCTCAATCTTTTGGTGTATGAGACGATGCTCCAACCAACTGAGCCACTCAACCAGGGCCAGAGTATTCTTTCTCCTTTGAGATTGAGCCTGATACATTCCTTGCACTCACAATCATGTCTGCCAGCCACCAGCCAGTTGCGAGGCCTTTAGCAGGTCACCCAGACATACTCTATATTCTTCTGCCCAGCTTAATAATAAGGGTCTGTAGGTTACACAGCTGTATAAAAAAATGAAAAGATCTTGTATCAGCCTAACATAGCTTTTTAAAGGAAAGTAAACTAATTACATGCGATCTTCTTGTTGATTTCTGGTTGACTTCTATTTCAAAGAACCCTGAGACCAAAACCATGACCTACTACCCTTTGAGGGGCCAGATAGTAACTGTAAGAAACCCATCTGTGCACTTATTCATTTATTCAAACAACAAATATTTATTTAAGTTTATGTGCTAGGCACCATTCAAAGTGTTAGGAGTAAAGAACTAAACACCCAGCCCTGAGTGAGGCTACATGTTTGAGCAGTGGGTTTTATCCTTGGCTGCCATCTAAAATGTATAATAAATACATAGATAAAAACATAACTACAAAATAAGTAAGGGCATGTATATTGCAAAACTAAGTGTGCAGAAAATAGAGGACTGCAGCAGTTCAGAAGAGGGCAAGGCTCTCATTAACTGATTGCCACCCTATTGTATGAGAAATCTGTGCCAATGATCATACCTTCATACATTACACAATTGTTTAATATCCTTCCAAAGAACATCATTGTTTTGCCTTCCATTTCCATGCTACTAACATTCATATATACTAGGTATTATGTCAGGTACAGATCACATACAAAGAGAGATGAATAAAGTCTAGTTCCTGTCTTCTAAGAGCTCATCGTTCAGTGAGAATGGCAGGCATGTATACACATAATAGAGAATGTGATGCAACCTAGGTAGGCATAAGATGCTTTGGAGAGACAGAGCATGAAAGTTATTTAATGTTCCCAGGGGGATCAGAAGATATAGCACTTGAGCAGGTTGTTGAAGGATGAGTAGGAGTTCACCAGTATTTGAAAAGTGGAAAGCACTAGGTTGGTGTAAGCCATTATTCAACAGTGTATTTTAACCAACAAATACCCCAAGCATGGTAGATTTGTGTGCATTTTTTTAGCTTGTTCGCATTTCTGTTGAACTAAGTGATGCCGGTGTTATGTAAAGAGAACAGATCTCACTAAACTCTGGAAGAAAGTAACACATACAAAACTTTTTTAAAAAAACAAAAATACTTGCTCTTGATGAACTACAAAAGAAGGATCAATATGGCTTGACACAAAGCATTTTCTATAGCTATATCCATATATGAGCAAGGCAGACCTCTTTTGAGGAACTGTATTAAGAACAGGACACTTGGGAAAAGAAATTCCTTGCTTTCTCTTAGAAGAAATCGCTTTTCTTGGAGGAACTAAGTTGCATCTTGCTATGCACTTTTAATCTGGGTGGAAGGTCTTGAATTTTAGTTAGTAGGTCTTTTATAAAACCAAAGAATTGTCTCTCACAAAAGAAGAATAGCTAATTCCAGCTGCACTGCTGGCTTATTATGTGACCTTGAGGAAATCATTAAACCTTCATAAATTCACTCATTTAGCATTTACACAGTGTCTAGTTTGTTCTTAGAAAGACTGAGGATGCTCTGGAAGGGCAGCAGAAGAAGGGCAGTTAATGCTGCCCAGAGGAGTCAGAGGATACAGAACTTGAGCAAGGTATTGGAAGATGAGTAGGAGCTTACCAGGTTCTAAGGTGGGCAATAAACAAGGTACAGTCCCTGTCCTTGAAGAGATTTAAAATGTAATAAATTTTGGTCATGATAGCTCAATGAAAAGATGACAACAGGTTGCTACTAAAGGATAGGGAAAGGAACTCTTAACAGCCCGAGGAAGGAGACTTTACAGGGGAAGTACACTTAAGTAGAATTTAAAAAACAAAATGACAACAACAAAAAGAACAAGTAACCTAACCAGGGGAAGGGCAACAGTTGTTAGGGCCCACAGGAGATTATAGACAGGTTCCTTGTCAGGTGCAAGGAACAACAGTTGTTAGGGCCCAGAGGAGATTATAGACAACGTAATGTATTAGAGGAACTGCAGAAAATTGGTGTCACTATAACAAAGAGAAGGGATGGAAAAATATAAGATCTGTACAGATCAAATGAAGAAGGGTCTTGTATGCCTTTCTTTGAGGTTTAGACACTTCTTGCCTAGATGAAGAGGTTTCAAGTAGTAGAATGGTAAGATTAGCTTTGAATTTCAGAACTATTATTCAGATGACAATGTAGCAGATGTCTAAGGCTGAAGACTTTGGGAACTTTTCCTTCATGAAGTGGGATGTTCCACATAGCAACATGAAAGTAATTTTGAAAAGACAACACTGAGAAAATGAACCAGGAGCAACAAAGCACAGGCAGTATGGGAACAGAAAGACAGGAAAAACTAAATTTCAAGAAGGGCCTCTATTTTGGATGTTGGCCAAAGATGGAAAGGATGCTAGGCTTAGTGGGATGAACTGCTGTCATGACTCTAAATGGAGATCTGGGTTGAAATATATTTCTATCCTAAGAACCTCACAGGAGTTTGGTAGGCCTAAAGGTTTTTTGGGGTATTTTTTAGTCTTTAGGAGATTTCCAGCTTTACTGAGGTAAAATTGACAAATAAAAATTATGTATAAGGTATATAATGTGATGGTTTGATATTTGTATACACTGCAAAATGATTTCCACAATCAAGTTAATTCACACATCCATCACCTCACATTGTTACCTTTCTTTTTTTGTTGTTTTGTTTTGGTATAGTGAGAACACCTAAGATCTACTCTCTCTTAGCAAATATCAATTATACAATACAGTATTATCAACTATAGTTACCATGCTGCACATTACATCCCCAGTATAGCTTTTAATTTTTGTTTTGTTTCAAACAGAACAGTGCCTCAGTTTCTGTTTGTTTGTATTTTTGTGGGGATTTTTAAAATGAGCATAAACAACTAGCTTAAAATGGTGATTAAAAAAACAACAAATGAAGCCAGTGTGATGATAACAAATATGATTATGTTGGATGCCCTTTGTATTAGCAGTCATTGGATCACCAGTAATATAATCATATTCCCAAGAGTATAATAAGAGCACATTATTCTGGTTTTGGCCAACAGAACTGCACTTATAAGTTTTATAGAAAATTCATAGACTCAACAAACAAGCATAAAAATTCTACAAAGACTAAATAGCTGCAAAATGGACTGGGAATATGTAAATTTTGTATAAGTCAATATACAAAGAAGAGAAAATAAACACAATGACATTTGATATCTCGGTAAAAATTAAACTAGGAATATCTAGTGGGAAGCAAAACAAATATGTATCTAAACATCTTGTCTTTGAGAGGTATTACACTACCTTGCAGGTAATGAAAAGCTGAGGGAAATGTCAATTCGCATGTGGTGGAAAAAAATATATCTCTAGCTAAATCTATTCCTGTCAATAGATATAGCAATGTTAAGACAACAATTACAAATACAGTAGCAGCAGTTCTAACATGTTTATTAGGCATTATGATATTAATTTGGAGTCCATCAGCATGGGAGTAAGATGCAACTGGACAGTTTATTATTTTCAGCCCATGTATCCAGCTCTCCATTGAACCATTTCATAATGCATGTCCCAAACTCTGAACATTTGGTATTACTCTAGCAGCATGAACAGAACCACACAGCATGCCTCGACTTTTGAAGGTGAATAGTACCTCTGCCTCTACCAGCATCAGGAGTCTCTTCAATTCCTCCTCTCCCAAGTTTCTGTGCCAGCAAATGAAGGTGACAACAGGGAGAACCTCACTATTTCAAGAGGAGAGTTGGAGAATTAGAGGGGATGTTTGAATTAACAAGAAACATTGCTGCAATGGTCAGAGAAATGTGTCCTAAAATGAAAAGGAATTGAGGAAACTCCATGGGTTAATTCTGTTTTTAGCTCATCTTCTTAAGTAGGAATGAGCACTGACTCTTAGCTTTTGGTTAAAAAGAAATAAAGACTTAAAGGAAAGCAGGCAACAAGTGCTATGAAAATGGGGTCTTTGGCTGCAAAGAACCATACTGTTTCTCTGTTATAAGGTTCTGTCCCTTTGAAGATGCCTACCTCAAAGGGTTGTGATAAGGATAACACTAAGATCTATAATTTGTAGAACACTTACTATAAGCTAGACATTGTGGTAAATACTTTCATAGATTATCTCATTTCATCCTCATTACAACTCAATGAAGTAGATGTTATTAGTGTCACTCTTACTTTACATATGAGGAAACTGAAGACTAAGGGGGATAAGTAATTGACTCAAACAAGGTTACATAGCTAAGAAGTGGTTAAACTGGGATTTTAATGCTGGTCTACTGACTTCAGAGGTGGTGTTCTTAATGTCTCTATCATAATGGATGAATGAGTTATTAAATGTTTTTAAAAGTATAAAATATCACATAATTGCAAAGGTGTGGGTCTCCTCACTTACAGCTTTTCACTGCATTAATGTGAATTCAGGCATATGCATTTTTCCCTTCCTAAAATTCAGCCTGTCCTGTAAATTATATAATTACTTTTGGTGAATCTTGGTATACCAACAGAAACTACCAAATGTAATTGGCCAAGCTACTCTCTAAAACTGTCTCCTGGTGGAGGTGGTACAAAATTTCCATCAATGTATATAGCTCATTTTTCTTCCTCTACCTTAGGCCCAGTGACAAGGAGCTCTTTTACACAATCTTCTGGAAAGATGGTACAGCTCTGTGCTGAGCAAGATGTCTACAAGGAGGTTTGCTTTGGGAAGTGATTTCCTTATATCCTGACTGCTATTCTCAATCACTCATGGGCCCTCAAAGCCTTTGGAGTCTGAAGACCACTGAATTACATCATAAAGATTCTTCTAATCCCAAGCTTCAAGATGGTTGCCTTGTTCTGCTATTTCATAGTGACTTCATCTTTCCCACTTAAATGAAATAACTTAAGGGCAGATTGTTTCTTTCGCTCATCTGAATCTCCCTCTGGGCCTAGTGTTATGTGAGACCTATTGAAGATCTTCCATCTAATCTGGTAATGTCATTGGAATTCTAGGATAGAGAAAGAGAGGCACTGGACCTGTCCTGGCAATGTGTTGCTGTCCACACACCACTTTCAGTTTCTTAAATGAGCTTTACAAGTAGCTGCATTGGGTCCAACATTATAATAGGCATGGGGAATCCAAAATAAGTAAGATGATGTGGTATCAAAGAAGTTTTCAATCCAATGGCAGGTGTTTGGGGTGGTAGGTGGTATTCCACAGTATAGGTGTTTCCCCATAGTGTGTGAGAACCCATATCAAATTGCAGCTTAGTCATATTTTGCACTCATTTGTAAACCAGAGAGACTCCAGCAGGAGAAGCTGTAGGCTAGGGAGATTGCTACAAGGTGCTTTCATGTTTCCAAATCTCTGGTTAGGGAACTGAGAGGGCACATGGCTCCGGCACCAGGTTTCTGGTCTACTGGGTCACTTCCTCCCGGGTTTTGTGCTTCCTTTTTATCCTCTTACAAGGAAATCTATAGTCTGTCTGGCATGCAAGGAAGTTTCTTTAGCTTGTCTTTATCCATGCTTATTGAGAAATTTTCTGTTAACTTGTTAGTAACAGCTGTTGAAATTCCAGTGGGGTCTATGGATGCACATTCACACACACAATAGAATTTATTTTATCATCCTGCTAACTCATTAACCTTTTCTTTCTCTTTCTTGAATACCATGTTCCTGGGTTAATGGGTTAAAAATAGACCTGGCGAGACCAGTGGTGCCTGATTGGAACAAGGCTGCCCTTTCCACGTGTCCAATCCACCGGCAATTTCAGACCACGAACATAAAATTGGGGCACACACTTTAGTATAGGAAAACACTGAATGCATAAAGGAACACATCCTTCACCTTGCCTTCCCCTTGGAAGAGAAATAAGGTATCAAGTTTAGCTGTAGACTCCTAAAAAAAGCAATAAACATCTAAATCCCAACCTCTTTTGGGTTGGACTGGGTAAGGTTCTACTAGAGATGATTTCTGTAAAAGGAAGCTAGCAAAAGAATCTAAAACTTGATCTGTTTGTTTGAGCTTTCTCTTTTTAATCCTAGACATAAATTCCACTCCTTTCTGCTCTGGAAAGATCTAGGTCCCATTAGCACCCTGGCTGAGAGCAACATTCTTTCTTTGGCCACAGGTTGCTGGAAAACCTTTTGGCAGGGGTGAAAAGAGTAGTAGTAGCAAGTAGGAAAAACGAATGACAGCTATGATTATAAACTATTACTTGCAATTGGGTGTGTTGCAGTGTATGAAGGTGTGAATGTGACAATTATCAGTGTAAGGCATGTATAAGAGTTTGGCAAAGTATGTATGGGTGTGTGCATGAGAGTGTGGGTTGCTATAAGCATTTTTGAACCAATGTGAGTAGATATGGGTCAATGGGATCATCTCAGTTGAGGGAATGTAGGTTAGTGTCAATGTGAGTATGTATCAGTGTCAATGTGTCCATCTGAGAGTCCAGGTAAGAGTCAATGGAAATTCAGGGGAATGTGCCAAGTGAGAGTCAGTGATTTATGCATCAATGACCGTGTGGGCATGTGGGTCAGTGTGAGCAAATGTATCAGTCAGTGTAAGGAAGGATATGACAGGATGACTGTGAGTCTGAGCGAGGGTCAGTCTATGTGGAATCAGTCACTGCCTCTGTGTGATTCATATGTGTATTCTTGTAAATTGACTGTGACAGTGTGAATTGTGTAGGTTGGTGTGGTGTTTGTCAAGGTGAATGCAGTCAGTGACTATGTCACTACATGTGTACTGGTAAGAATGTGTATAGCAATGTGAGTGAGGGTGTATCAATGTGAGAGTGGGAATGTGTAAGAATGTGAGTGTGTGGGAAGTGTGATTGTACTAGTGCAAATATGTGTGATGTATGAATGGGAGTTGGTGTATGAGAGAGTGTACTGTGAATGGACATGAGTGTCAGAGAGTATGGCTGTGTGTCCATGGGGATGTGTGGAAGGGTATGATTTTGAGTGTGCAGTTGTGAATGTGAGAATATGTGAAAACGTGAGAATGTAAGTATTCTGTGAAAATGTAAGAATATAACCCTAGGTGTGCAGTGTGACTATGTGTTCCTGTTAAATTTTGTGAGTATTGAATGTGAGTGTGCATATGTATGTACATGTTAGTGTATGTCAAGGTGACTGCAGCTGTGTGTATGTGTATGATTGAGAGAGTAGAGTGACATTGTCAGTGAAAATGGCTGAATTTATGAAAGTGAATGTGTTTGTGATTATATTTGACGAGCTTGGTGAAGAGTGCAATTATGCTTCCGTGGGAAAGTGAGTGTGTGAATGTGGATATGTATCAAAATAAGTGTGTTTCCATGTGTAAGCTTGATTATGTGTGAATATGACAGGATAGGGAGATTGTGCCAGTATTGATTATATAAGAGCATGTAACTCTGAGTGTAAGAATTCTAGAAAGTATTAAAGCTTAAATGGGAGAGATTGTTTTTATGGTGTGAGCATGTATAAATGGGAACATATGAGTTGGCATGCATATGTGTGTATTGCTGTGATGGGTTATAAGTTGTTTATATGTGTGAATGTGAGGAATAAATAGTGATACTGCAAATACATTGGAGTGACAGAAATTGTGTATATATCTATGAGAAACAAACAGAGGAAAGTCAATTTGTGCATAGAATGTATGTAATTGTGTAGAAATTTTAGGCTTCAGGGTGATTCTTTCATCTGTGTGCATGTGAATGTGAAAGTGTGAATGTGTATCAGAATATAAGAAAACATAAAGGTGTGAGTGAGAATATGAGAGTGGGTGTATGGCAAGAGTAAGTGTGTGTCAGTATGAAAATATGGATGTATAAATGTATGTATCAATGTGTGGCAGTAAGGATGTTCCTGTACGTAGTGGGTTTGTAAATATGATTGTGTGATGGTGGGGGATAAGTGAGATTATCACTATGAATGTGCCCAGTGTGAAAATTAAGTGTGAGTCAAGAAGCAAATATTGTGTGAATGTACGAGTATGTGAGTGTGTTTGTGAGGGTGTGTATGAGCACTGAAGGATATTCAAATAATTTGTGATTCTGAGAAATTATCTAGGAAGTATCTCTTCCCAAAGTTCCATGTGTCCACTTACAGGCAAGTTACATAGCAACTCTCAACTTCTGTCTCCTCATGGGTAGAACAGTGATGATAATAATAGGTACCTTGAGATAGTATCACTTTTATAATCAGAAACAAATACAGTAACTATTAGAAAAACATACTACCTTGCAAAGTTACTGTAGAATCAAATTGTCTCACACAAGTAAAATGCCTAGTGTAGTGTTGGCAACAGTAGCTACTCAATAAATACAAGTCATTATTGCAGCTGTCATAGAACACCCAGGAAAGACCCATGAGCTTGCTTCTTAGTTTAGCCAGTTCTAGTTACCTTCTGTTGTTCAAGGTCTATAAAGGATCCTCTAGCAGAGCATCTCTAGAAAGTTGAATGCATCAGTATCGGCAAGGCTGTAATTTCATACCTTTAATTTCACAGCTGAAACTCTGGAGCTTCGCCTTCACGAGAAGGCATCACATAAACACCTGTTGCTGAGCTGCAGTTTTCCTTTGTCCTGTAGGGCCAGGACAGGCTCAGTTTGAAAGGGAATTAGATTGAATATTCCTTGTTTGTTTTTGTTTAGTTTGTTTTTCTCTTGGATGTGTTTTTTTAATTTTTATTTTGGTTGTTTGTTTTGACTTAGGCTACATGAGAGATGTTTAAGTAACTGACAAAGAGACAGACAGAAGACCAGATAGAGAGGCAGAGGGACAGTAAGATACAAACAGGTGTCTGGACTGCAGTGTATAGCAAAAGAAGGCCAGATGGAGAAGTCAACAAAGGAAGCTATAGCAGCTGCTTGAGAGGCTAAGAGACAGAGAGATGATCAGACAGGCCAAAAAACCTGAAAGTAGAGAGGAAGAGAGAGAGACCCAAATTGAAAAGCTGCTGGGGAGCTATCAGGCACTTGTGAAAGGCACTAGAAACCTGTGAGACCTAGTCCCTACTCTTGAAGAGCTTAAAGTCTAGTTTACCTGTCAAGATGAATACTGCAAAAACCATGCAAGAATGATTTCAAGCAGTAAAGAAACAAGAGCTGCACTACATGCTAGACTCGAGTGTTCTTGGAGAGTTGGGGAAGGAAATATTCCCCGGTTGGGTGGGAAGGCTGAAAGAAGTTTCTGGAAGATTTAAGTTAAGAACCTAGGATGATTGGGTTGGGGTTACACTTTAAATAAGCAGGTGAAATTAAGGTTTTGAGGTAGTAGAATTTATAGGAACCAATTGGTAAATTTGTGGCATGTGGCTGAAATGCCACTTTAGCATCAGGAAAGCAGGGGGAAAAGAAATGACAGCTTGATGGGAAGCAGGTCTGTGTTATACTAAAGCTCTCAGATGGATCTTGACATTAGTGAAGGACTTGGCAGTGACTGTGAGTGTGTTTCTCCCACTCCCCGTAGGATGTAGGTCAAGACTGTCATTCTCATATTATAAATGGAGGAATCAAGAGATAAAGGGCAGCTATACTGGGCACAATTCCCCAGAAAGAAGGGGCCATGCCTTGGGGTCTAGCTGATGAGGCTTAGTCAGTGCCTTTAAAGTTGGGAGCTCTGGTGAAAAGGTGGCATTTACCTGGACTTAGAGATCCCTAACTCCCTACCCTGGAATCCATTACTCACCTCACACCACCACCGCTGCAGGACCTTAGCATGGGTGGGTGCTGCCCATGAGAAGAGGCCAGGCTGCCTTCAGCTCCGATGAACTCAGTGCTGGGTACACCAGCTGCCACAAGATGCAAGGACTCAGCTGCTCTTTCTTGGGGAAAACCTGCCAAAAGAAGCATTTTGGGGGAGCGGGAATATCTTTCCCCACCTGCTACTACTCCCTCATCCAACCCTCCAAACATCACATACACACTACAGTGAATTTCAGAAAATCCTTTCAAAAGGCAGAGAATCAGAGCAGTATAAAAAAACATTATTACATAAGGATGAATAAATCCAATGTGACAGATGTGAAATATTTGCATATTTACTGGAGGTAGCATAGTCCAGTGTACCATGGAAAACAGAGATGATAGCAAATTCAGGTGGGTTCTGAGGATACCTGAGCTTCCTGAAGACCTGGCACTGTTGTTCATTCCTCAACTCCAAGTCTCCACCTCCATTGCCATTTTCTTCTCTCAAAAACCTCCTTCACTACGGCGGGACATACTCTGAAGTCTCCTATATCATCTCACAGCTGCTGAGGGCCTCAGCCTCTGATCCTAATTGGAAATTCTCTTTGCCTTCTCCTATCTCCACCACAAGGATGTCTTTTACAATCTTCCCAAGATTTTTGTCTGGTAATATATACTGGGGTTGTTATTTTTATTTGGTCTGTGTGGCAATTTACCCTATCTTCCCCACAGAGGTTTCCATGTCCAACCATGAAAGACATGGAATCTCTTTAACCCCTCTCTTTTCTGCCTTTCCACACATTCACTTGAGCCTCTCAAGGGTTTAGCACTCTCAAGGAGACCAAACTTCCTTTGACAGGGCCCCAAGCTCTGCATTCCTTCTTACTCTGTCCCCCTTTCTTTCCACAGTGTGTGTCCTCAAAGAAAAGCAGCTCTTATATATAACCCCCAATAAAGCCAGATCCAGGTTAGCACATCTATTAGAGGACACCAGAATACACAGGGTTCTAAGCCAAAGCCAGGGATGGGTGGATAGATGGATGGTTGGTTGGATAGTTAAAGATGGAGATAGCTAAATTAGAGCCCCAGGGAGCCAAGAAAAGCCCCATGATTCCCAAGGTCACTTTCTTGAATAAGACCAAACCATATCCCAGGTCTTCCACTTGTTCCTGGCAATACTCCAGAGCATGCCTGTTCCCCAGAAGCCCTGGCATTCCCTTTGTGCTGCCCACATGCACACTCTAAAAAGCTTTCCCAAATCCCACCCACTTTGCAGCTGCGTGGTGTGCCTGCAGCCTCCCCCACTGCAGGAGCTCATCCTGCAAGGTCACGGTAGGGTGGGGATACAAGAGTGAGGGCTGTCAAAGCTCCAGAGAGGAGCGGGACTCAAAGAGGGCTCAAGAAGGATGGCCACAAAAACCCCTTGCCTACCCTCAGACCTAAGAGCTAGTCCCAGGGAGGCAGCATGCATCCATGGTGGTGGGGAACAGTGTTAGAAGACCTGGAGGAAGGGGGAAATGCATCAGCCTGTAATAACCAAGCACATTCAGGCTTCTGTGCAAGATCCAGGCCTGCCTCCACCTTCCCTCATTCACTTATTAACTCCATGTAGCTTGCCTCAAACCTACCAGTTGCACAGCTGGAGCCAGTGTAGGTGCCACTGGCAAGACACAGTACTCCACCTGGTGGCCACACTCCTCCTGTAGGCCTGGGGGTGTGACTTGTGTGAGAACATGGGGGTTACTGCTCTCTTTACCATGTTGGATGCCTTGTGTGCTTATACCATGTTGGATATGTGCCGAATCATATCTATACTATGTTGTGTGTATATCAAGTCTGTATTATGTTGAGTACATGTGCAGTTATATTTATATCATGTTGTATATGTGTATCATGTCAGTACCACATTGTGTACATGCTGTAGGTCTGCACTGTGTTGTATGTGTGTTGCATATATTCCATGCTGTGCGTGTGTCTACCCTGTGGCTAATCCATATCATGTGTCATATGCTTATGCCACATTGTGTGTCTGTATCATGTTGTGTACCTATATTGCCTTGTGTGTTCACCTGTGGCTCAACCTCCTACCGGAGGCTGAGGTAAGGATTAGCGCACACATCTTGTGCTTACTAGCACCCCAGGCTTGCTGCATTCCAGCTTCCTGCCAGCATCTCTGTATGGGGACTAGAGCTGCCACCTTGTTGGGTATGGGATGAGAGAAGCTACAGACAACCACTGACTCTACCACAGAGCTCTCCCATGGCAAGTGCTTGAACCAGCACAGAAGATAGGTGGGAAAGGAATTCTGGAGCTGTTTTCAGGCTCTAAGAAGGAAACTCGGCACTGGGGTGGTCAGGAGGGATGGATCCTTCTCTCAACTCCCAGCCCCATCCATATATGAGAAAGGCCTACAAGAAGCCACAGCTTCCTGAGTCTCTCTTTCAGGCCAGTTGGAAGGACTGGAGCCCTTCTCCACAGAGAGTAAGAGCTGCACAAGTGTTTAGCACTGCCACCAGAGCTGGGCTATAAGATGGAATGTATGGGGAGCTCTGCTAAAGGCTTCTCCATTAAGGTCACTAGAGGGCATGATTGTGCTGATTGTTAGGGGCATTTCTCTTGAGGGTTGCAGAATTCCCCAAAGTACCCCTGGCTCAGAGAGAGAGATGGGGGAGAAAGAAAGGAAAGGACCTAAACCCCAAGTCAGGCCCTTCATTCACCCTCACCCTAAGTCCTTCTGTTTTGAAACTCGGGGAGTCAGGGCCAGTAGTGAATCTCTGCATCCCCTACCTCTCACCATATAAGATCCCCATAGAGCTTTTTCTGTGCTTGGTTATAAAGTCCTTAGCAGATTCTCCACGTGGACTTCTCTTTTCTGTATTTTTCACCATTCACATGAAATAAAAGTATAGCCATACTGGTGAAGAGATGAAATGTGTGTAAGAGTTGCAGGTTTGTTTTGTACTGTTTCCCCTTAAATGGAAAGCATGCAGAAAAGAGTGTGATTTAGAAGGGGTAATTTTGGGGGAGAGGGCTGCCCTTTAGCAGGCCCGTCTTTATTGCCAAAAAATAAAAATAAAAAAAATGGAATTCTGGAGCTGTTTTCAGGCTCTAAGAAGGAAAATCAGCACTGGGGTGGTAGGGGGGGATGGCTCCTTCTCTCAACTCCCAGCCCCATCCATATATGATAAAGGCCTACAAGAAGCCACAGCTGCCTGAGTCTCTCCTAAAAGGTCACAACCATTTTAGAAAACACCTCCTCCAAACCTCATCATTTGAAAGACAAGGAAACTGAGGCCCAGAGAAGGGCACACACACTCACATCAGAATGCCTGACTTCTGATTCCCAGGGTTCATTCCACACCAGATCCTGATCCTCTAGTCCTTAAAAAACTTCCTTCTCCAAATCCAGTCCACCCTCACCACACAGCAAAACCCTAGCCTCCAACTCTACTGTGTGACCTCCAATACCATCTTATTCCATCTTAAGGATCAGTCTCCCAGGCCTCTCTGTGGCCACACTTTTGGAACGATTTCCATTCTCTACCAGCACATTGTTCATTTATTCCCAATCTTCAAGGTTCACCTCTCCTATTTTGCTTCCCACCTGCAGACCAAGAGATAGCTATGCCATTTTGCCCCACATCACATCCCCTGGGTGCAGCAAAGATTGTCCCAACCTGCAGATAACTGACTGAATGTGCAAATTAGATACGGATCCATTGCACTGATTAACATTTCCAATTAAACTCCCAGTTAGGCTGTGTATGTTAGTGGCTCCAGTAATGACCCAGTAAGTAAATGCGAATACCTTCCAAAGTCACAGAGTGAGAAACAAAGCAACACATTTCTGGGGGGAAATGGAAACAGGCTGCTAGTCCTGGGGGTTTACTTGGTTCTTTGTTACCCCCATATCAGATATTACATGTCTGGCTGTTACTGGTTCCCAGGCTAGGGCTTCTCAAGTGAAATGGAGGACTCAGGCCTTGAGCACCACTGCATGCCCTTTCTTGCCCCCTGCTGGAGAAGCCTCATAATAGTGCCTAGATGGCAGGGGAGCCCACTCCAGGCCCTGCAGAGGAAATAGCCTAGTTTCTGGCAGATGGAGAGGTTGAGGAAAAACAGAGCAGCTGAAGGAAGCTTAAGCTGAATCCCAGATGCCTTGACAGCTGCCCTTACCTTCTAAGATAGTTGTTTTCACCATCCCTTAGCCTGCACAGGGTCCCATGTTCTCTTGCTTGGGAATGAGGGCTTTAATTGTATTTATTAATTTTGTTTTGAGCATGGGCCTGGCACATCTCATGTAAAAGCAGTCAACCTACCTGTCTTGGACAGATTCAAAGCTTCTCCAATCCCCTTTGGGTCCCTGTCCCTCCACTCCCTCTCCTTACCCAGGAAGAAAGAGCTGGCTGTTGAGGCTGCCACTCATGGAGTTTCTTCTTCCCTTGACCAGAAGCAACTGGTTCCTGAAGATGGGTTACATGGGTGGGAATGCTATTGATTCCCTAAATATGGAGAAATTGTCCCTGTAAGTCTGGATTGAGCCACAGGTACCTCAACCACCAAATTCCCCATCCCACTATGGAAATTAGAGCTTTTGGGTTACTGGCAAGACTTTTTTTTCTTTTCTCGATCAATTTGTTCCTGGCTATTCCATCAGATCTTACCTACCTACTCTGATTTCTAGATCTATTTTTATTTATTTATTGCTTTTAGAGAGGGAGGGAGGGGGGGGGAGAGAGAGAGAGAGAGAGAGATGGATTTGTTGTTCTGCTTATTTATACATTCATTGGTTGACTCTTGTATGTGCCCTGACTGAGGATCGAACCTGCAACCTTGGCTTACCAGGATGAAGCTCCAACCAACCGAGCTTGCCATGGCTACTCACTTCAACCTCATAGTACCTTAGTCTCTGACCTCCTAATAGCAGAGCTTCTAATGGGGGCAGCACTTCCCCATCCATCCCTGAAGTTATTCTTCATTTCCCTAACCTGTCATGTCCACTGCTCTTCCCCCAAAGACCTCAGCAATCTTGTTTTCTCTGTATACGATTTCCACCTCCAATTAGAAAGTCTGCAGTCTGTGGGAATGGTCAGCTAGTTGGAACATCCTCCAGGGTATTGTGGTCCCTTGCCTGCACATTTATTACAGCTGAACTTCCTTTTTCTGTTAGGTCTCTCCTGCAGGCCCATTTGCCAGCTTGAAGGGTCTGGTCTTTGACATCTCAAGGTCCCTCTGTCCTCTTTCATGGGGGGGGGGGTATGACATTTGTATCCAGAAACAGAGGTTGTCTCTCCAAGCCCTAACCTATTAATCATCCACTGCCATATTAAGTCCCTTTGCCCAAAGGTGCCTCTGATTAGGGGCTTTAAGTACCAAACCAAAGACCTACCCAATTATAATTTTGCAAATTGTCCAGTGAAAACTGCACTGACCTTTATACCTCGGTCATCTCAGGGCAGGGCCACAGTGTTATCACCAACAGGAATGGACCTCCTTCTGTTCCAACACCTCAGAAAGCCATACAGTTGGCCTGGATTTGAGTCTGCAAAACCATGAAGGGAGCAAGACTAACATGGCTAAAGGCTTCCCTGCTGAAAGCCAATTTTTAAAAATAGTGCTGCAACCACCCCTGTCATGCTTCCCCAAAGCCAAGCCACTCACCCTTCTCTCCTTTGCTTCTACAGACCATAGTCCAGAACCCTCAATTCCACAGTCTGGGACTGGATTCTGGAAGGTGGGACCAAAAACAAAACAAAACAAAACAAGTGGGGCTTCTGGCTCCCTCCCTCAGGCACTGCCTTCCTGCTGCTCCCCCACCCCACCCCTCAACCACCACCTAAGGAAGGAAAACCTGCTAAGAGCAAGGATCTAAAATGTTCAATCTGTCCAAAAATGTGACAGTAATCTTGCCAAATTCAGTTCAAAAACTAAGGGCAATGCACCCTGTGAGCTGAGGGGGACAGGGAGGGGAGAGCCAATGCACTTAATGACCACCTTCTCCAGACAAAGACAAAGGCCAACTGAGGGACCCCAGGCTTTTTCAGGACATTATTCCATAATTCCAAACCCCACAGGAGAAGTGTCCTCCTGCCATGACCCTTCCCTCACCAAAAAAAGGACAAAGGGATAAAGAAAAATAATGAAAAAGGGGAAAGGTGCCCCTTTGAAAAATCGTCACTTTTTCTGTTTTTGTTCAGGTCAGATTCTTCCCCCTAACCGAGGCTTGCCAGGGCCGCCGCCACAACCCCCGCCCCCTCGTGGGTGGGGAGACTGCTGTCCCTGCAACAGTGGCTGCTGGAGGGGGCGGGTAGATGGCATAAGACTTACAGGCTGACGTAGATTTTGGGGCGGATTTTGCCTCCAGCCTAGTATGGTTGTCTAGGGCTTGACCCAGCGAAGCTGCCCAAGCTCTCCCAGGAGGGCCCTGACACACCCACTTGTCCGCTTTCCCGATGGGGATCCTGCAAACTACGCACTAAGTCTCAGGGCTCCAGGTAGCCACGTCGGGGACTCAAGGCTGGAAAGCCGCAAGAACCAGGGGCGGATCGGAGAAGGCAGAAAATCTGCCCAGCCGCGTAAAAGCAATGCCGAGCTGCCACCCGCTCCCCTCAACGAGCCAGGTGCCATAAGTAGCAGGATTTACCTGCCACTGGTCCAGCCACCCTGTCAAGACCTTCCCTCTACCTCCGAGCTCTCTGGCTAGCAGGGCTGGAGAGCCTCAGCCCCTCTGCTGTAGCATCAGCCTCGGGCCCAGCCCACTCCCCGCCCCCCACCCTGAGATCCCCTCCCAGACCCTGCTCCCTTGCTCCAGGCAAGGAGAAGCTGCAGCCCCCTACCCAAGACCCCAGATGGCCTGCCGCTGCCAGCTGCCAGCTGCCAGCTGCCAGCTGCCAGCTGCCAGCCTGTGGTGGAGCCGTGCTCGCAACTGCTCCCTAGCCCTGCTCTGCTATGACATCACCGGTGCTCTGCGCAGTACATAGGCCAATCAGAATATGAGCATCAAACTAAAATCTCCATGAGTGGGCTACTGGGGACCAATCTTTTGTTTCCAGGCAGGAAGTGCATTGGAAGGAAAAAAGGGGGAGCAGGATGAGGGAAAGGAAAATGAGATGGAAACTTCTACACTGTGAGTGTTGTCTAGGCAGAGGTCTAGCCTCAAGAAAGAGGCTCGCCTTCCAGTAGAAGGAGAGGGAGTATTTCATTTCTCTTCCTTAACTGATTCCTTCAGGAAGACTTGGATTTCAGATAAGTTTTTAGGGGAGGAAATCTGTCCAGCTACACCAGCACTCTTTTGGAAGGAAAATGGTTTGGATTTGGAACACCACCTGTCAGGCAAACAGGCAATATGATGGATTCTCTGGAATACACAGTAAACTCAGAGACAGATATGGCGTTGGGATTCAAAGAGATGACAATCCAGATAGGGAAACTACCTTTCTGCACATGAAACATGCATTTTGAAACAGAGCATTACACCAAAGAAGGAATAATTAATCTAATTCAAGTTTATATAGATAGATAAATATATACATAGATATAGATACAGTTAATTTCATCAAAATGTGTGCCTCTTTTGTCTTTAAAAAAAGAATTCAATTTTTGCTTGTGTCCAACGCCTAAAATCTAACTCCAAAAATATTTTGCTATTCCCAAATCCATACCCCCACTCTAGAATTTGTCTAGCTTATGTAAATCATGGTAAATCCCAGCAAGGAGACTTTAAACTGTCATAAAAAATGACAATGAATGCAAAATAATAAGCTCATTCAAATTTTAATGATGTAAAATATGCCTGTAAATCAAGATCAGAAAAAGACAGGAAATTATAATAGTTGGGTTAAAATAATAGGATTATGGGTGATTTTTCCTCTCCACTTTCAAACTTATTTTTTTATAAAGATAAATATATCCTCACATACTTAAATGGTAAAAATGGGTCATGACACTCCCAGTGCACTTTTATCCAATTTTATCAACTCTTTCTAACATCCAGCAATCATTTTTCCATAATGCCAATAAAATAAGTCTCAACACTGAGAGTGAACTAATATAACTGCCACTTTTAGGAAAGGCCACAAAACAAGCTCTAGATTTATCAGAGGCAACATCTGGGGAAGTTAGAAAATGGGATACTTCTTCGGACTAATTTATTTTTAAAATGTGATGATACTGAGAATTGAAAAAGAGAACAAAAATGGCCCTTCCAAAGCAGGAAAGAGGAAGACAAAGTGATCTACATGCTCTAGACTTTTAAAGGGATCACTTTGCATTTTACTTTTAATTTTTCTTCATTAAAATATATCTGTGCATATATGAGTATTACATGAACATTGAAGAGCGTCAGAGCTGAGATTTGAGCCCAAAGCCTAGGCTACGTGGTTTGGTTAAAATACATATTTGCTTTGAAAAAACAACAACAACAAAACACAAGAGTATACCAGATTGGTGGTTTTTAAAAATCAGGCATTTTTGGTAGCTTTTTTTTTTTTTTTTTTTTTGCATGGTGGTTATTTGTCTCTTATCACCCATCACCCTCCTTCTCAAATCCCTGATTAATAGGTTGAAATCAAGATGGTCTTGTTTCCAATGATTTTACAGATATTTTTAAAATTAACTTTGAGGTTAAAAAAAAGTAACCCATCACATTCATTTCTGTTTTTACATCATGGTAAATGTAATTTTAAAAAGCTCTGATCTAAAAATGAATGTCATTCACTTAAATGTTACATTTCTAATTTGTAAAATGCACTTATTTGAGTTATTTTTTAAACAATAACAATGCTTTTTTTAAGAAATAAAAAGATATAACTGGATTTTCCTGGCTGATTTAACTTGGGTCTTCTAGGCTATTGATTTTTTAAAAAAATATATATCTTTATTGATTTCAGAGAAAGGAAAAGAGAGGGAGAGATAGAGATAGAAATATCAATGATGAGAGAGTCATTGATCAACTGCCTCCTGCACTCCCCCAACTGGGCATCGTGCCCAGACAGGGAATGGAATCTCCATCTCCTGGATCCTAGGTCAGTGCTCAACTGCTGAGCCACGCCCAGCAGGGCTAGGCTATTGATTTAAATACTAATTAAAAGGTATTTGATTTCACTCTAATCTTCCCTCATACCTCTGCTATAACTCAGAGCTATTTATGCAGTCACCACACATAGTTATTTGAACATTTCATGTGTATTTCTTCTCTCCCTGATGTTTATAGAAAGTAGCATGGGGCCAAAATCCTATTAGGTGCTTGACAAATTAAAGCATAGCAATGTCATAGAAAGAGGACTGTCCTTAGGAGTCAAGCCTAGCGCAAAGACTTTAGTCTTCCTGTGAAAGGGATAACCTATTTTATTCTTGATGCCATCAGTCAATCTTTACTGCCAATGTGGCTTGTTCTCCAAGAATATAGACAACTGCATGTGAATTTTCAGTGAAGCAGAAATGTCTTAAAGATTTCATCTGTGTTTATTTTCCCACTAAGCTCTCACAGTCCCCCATTCCCTTCCCCAAGCTCATTAATTTAAGGATATAATTACAACACTACCACAATAACCACTTGGCATGTGTACCCTGCTTCACAAGTTACAAACCACTTTTGCACTTCCCTGTTTGATCCTCACAACAGTGTACTAAGGCAATTATTATGATCTGCATTTCACAGATGAGGGAATGGATGCCCAGGTATTTAAAGTAGCCTGTCCGATGCCTCAGAGAGATGGCCCTGGAAACCAAGTCTCCCACTCTCAGTTCTGTGTTCTTTCTGACACCCTACCTGGCATCTTCAGTTGTATTTCTTATTTGGCTCCCACTAACTAGCATCTTGAGTCACATGAGAAGTGTGAGGTTCTGGGGGTGGGGTATGTAACAACAGAAGTAAACTAAAACAAGTATTTTCAAACTGTTCCAGTCCAATTCCAGAAAAAGGGAACATTGCTTACTCTCATATAACATTGATGGGAGTGTAAAATGACAAAGCATTTTGGAGGGAAAGTTGACAATACTTGGTAAATTTTTAAGTGCATATGTCATTTGACCAAGCAATTTGAACTCAAGGAATTTGACTATGGAAATACTCATAAAAAATATGCCAAAATATGTTCAAGTATGTTTATTCCTGAATTTTATGTAAGAATAAATAAAATCTTACATAAAAAACAACCTAAATGTCCCTCAATAAAGGAATTGTTAAATCAATTATGGTATATATGTATTTTAGAATATTATTCATGAGCTAAAAAGGATTAAGTAAATTCCTATGTATTGAAATAGAAGCACACCTTGACACTTTCTTGAGTGAAAAAAAGTGACAGAACAACAGGTATACTATTATTTTATTTTTGTTTAAAAAAATTGGGTGTGTTTAGACTGGAATTATAGATACCAAACTGCTAATAAGGTAATTCTAAGAATCAAAAATGTGGGAAAGAAGACATGTGGGCATGTGGGGATGATAGGGGTCATTAACCATTTTCTTTACATACTTCTCCACTGTTTGTTTATTTTTACAATAAGCATACATAGTATTTTGCATGTAAGAAACATTAAAAAGGGAAACTATGCCATTCTTTGGATTAAGACAAAACAAAACAAAACAAAACAAAAACAAACAAAACAAAACAAAACAAAACACCCCTGTTCTCATAAAAGGGATCTGAATTCCAGGTCAGTGTTTTAGTGAAGTCTATGGTGTGCCAGGCTAAGCTAAGCCATTTCTGGGCAAGCACTGGATGCAGGGCAGAAATATACAACTCACTGGGCAAAAGCAGACTGGATATCCTGGTTCCCTTCCCACCCTTGCCTCAAGTCCCAAATCCAGAAATTGTTTCGAATGGTAGAGTCTGGATTTCTGTGGTTTTCAGTCTTCACAACTTTTACTATAGCAGCTACCCTTAAAAAAAATTTCTCTTCATCCTCTGAATACAAAAGGACCTGGCTTGGTACAGCTAGTGTAAATGACATTGGCTGGGAGCTCAGTGCCCACTCCTTCTTTATCAGGGCCTGCTCACTACAAGCTGTTACCAATACTGAGGTCAGGCCCTACTGAACCCCTTCCTTCCTGCCCCCCACCCTACAGCTCTTCTGTAGAAGGCAACATGTATGTAGCCTGTTGGCCAAAGAGCAAGGAGCCTCAGAAATGCCAAAAGATTTCATCCTAGGTCCCTTAAAAAAACATAGCCTGGGTAAAGAAGGAAGCCCATGGATAGGAAATCACCATCCTCTTGGGCCTCCAGAGTTATGGCCAGGGAATCAGGAGACACAGACTCTAAACTAGCTTCTGACCAGGAAACCTTGAAGAAGATGCAAATTTCCTTGGGCTTTACTTTTCTTCTCTGTGAAACTTGCCCTGCCTATCTCCCTGGATTCTTGTATGGGTACAAATGGCTAATGGAACAAGAGTGGACTTAACAAATTTCAGAGCTGTACACCTCCTTAAAGCCTTGATGAATCTTCATTTACATATGTTCCTATATGGTGGGACCTTGGAAATGGGATCTCTCCTTACCTTCCTTCACTATAATTAGCATCCCTTAGAAACCTGCTCTGTAGAACCTATATTTCAGAAGCTCACAGCCTCTGTCCTCCTCTCTTCCACCAGGGAGTTAGCAAAGGAAACGCAGAAGACAATTAAGTGTAGGTGGATTTGGATGAATAAATATGAGAATGAGGAAGTTCCTCTCCTCTAGCTTGGTTTTAATTAGCCCCACTTCCACCATGATCCTACATATCAAACCACATTATTTCATTGAGCTGATGCTCTGATTTTGCTCCTCAGTGGATCACATTATACATTCCTTCCCCATACCTTCCGATCACTGCGCTGCCCAAACCTAAGTCAAAGTGGACAGTAAATTGAATTTGGAAAGTTGGTTTCATTGCTCTCCTCATTTTACTAGAAAATAAAAAAAGAGAGGAGAAAGTGAAAGACAAAGTCTAAAGGACAAAGAACCAAAGAAAGAAATAGAGCAACAAATCTTAATTTTTCTTTTAGACTGGCTTGACTATGATGTCATGCTTTCCCAGCTCACCTGTGATTGGCTGCTCAGTTCAGTATCTGCTGAGAGCTAAAGGCTGATTATTTGCCAGAGATACAAACCTTTCAGGGAAGTGTTGAATCATTGCTAGTTGTCATGACAACCTGGGCAGTGTCTGCTCCTGATAACCACATAATGAGATTGTCAGGAACAGAAGTGCCCCCGCTCCTCACACCCAACCATTTGAAGTGGTGAGCAATGAAACATTTCTCTCAGGAGGCAAAGGGAAAAAAGTCACCAACCGGCACGGTGGAAATCACCTTAGATAATGTAAGTCGGCCAAGTTCTGGGGAAAAAATCTTCTTAAAGAATTCCTTACCTACCATCTGCAGGTCATGCCTGAACCATGATATTCACTATAATTCAGAGACCTGTGGAACAAGTGGTGGAAAGGGGAAACAATTCTGCAACCGTCCAGCAAAACTAAACAGAAGGATGTGTGAGTGGAATGCTAAATCAATTAGAAAAAGGCACATCTCCTTTCTTTATAGGATGCCATTATGACACGATCCAGGGGCAAGTGGGGAGGCATGTGTCAAAGATGCCAGGGCATGGCCATACCCAGTCACCAAAGTCAGACACAAAGAGAGCTTGAGGGGAATAAGTTGTGTGACTTTCTACCAGCTACTTTCATTTCCCTGAGGGTAAACACATCACTTAACATTATCTTGGGGCTCCGGATGTTCTGGAGAGGGAAAAGCAACTGCATCTTTGTAATATGTTATTCATTCCTAGGACAATTTTATTAGCACCTACTAAGTGCAAAGGACACAGCTAGGGGCAACAGATGTTACATGATGAACCAAACTTGGATTGTCTCCTTAAGGAGCTTAGAATCTAGTTGGGGAGAAAAGATACATACCCTAGTAACCTTGATATAAGAGAGATGTAGTAAGTACTTCAAGGGAAGTCCAAAGTCCTTAATTTCAGAGAGAGAAAAATCACATACAGACTGTCCCACTCCAGTTCCAACCCATCTTTCCAGGTTCTCCTTTCACCAGTCCTCCCTTATAGCCCAAAGAGTCAGCCCCATCAAACTATTATCTGTTTCCTGGATATGCATTGACTTTCATACCTCTGCCTTTCTTTCCTCCTGTGCTTTTCTTTTCCTAACATCACTCTCTCCCTCCTTTCCCTACCTGGAGATATTTAACGAATACTTCCATACTTGACTCAAATGACATCTTGTGTATGCACAAATTGGTCCCATATTTACAACCCTTCAGGGATCTGTACCTGGTAGACATGGATGTTGACTGACATTACTTCTGTGTACTGCATTCAAGTCTAGCACCTGCAAGTCCAGTGACACATAAGAGAACCGGTTGGTACAACTGATTTGGATTTTTCAGGGAAGAGCATAGGTAAAGTCAGACTACTTTTAAAAAGTGTTATTTAGATAATCAACACAAACCTGTTTTTCCACTTAACATCTATATCTTATTTTTATTTTGAAATAACTTAAGGCTCACATGAAATTGCAGAAATAGTACAGAGAGTTCCCAGGTATCTTTCCCCAAGCTTCAACCAATATTTTGATCTACTATTGTGTGAATTTTATCTTGCACACCCAGAGTACATTGTTGAAACCCCAGAAATTGATATTGGTATAATACTACTAACTCAAATGCAGGCCTCATCCAGAATCCACCAGTTTTACATGTATTCTTTCTTTCATTAAGTAATTTGCCAACACAGCTGAAAAGTAACAAAACTACTAATAGTTGATTTTACTGTCAACTTCTTTTCTCAGGCCCATCCCTCTGAAAAAGGCCAAAATCTGAAAGATTTTGGGACTGAGAGAAAGAAAATCAGCTTGGACTAATGAAAAGCAGCCCAGTTATTAATCTGCCTGGGAGGACAGACAGATAAAGCCAGCTGCAAAGTTAACAGAAAACAGTTTCTCCCACGATCATGATGACTTCCACATTCTTTGACTACTGCTTTCTTATCAATGATACCCCAGACCTGCTTTCTTATTTTCATTTATTACTAGGGATTCTCAATTGCTCAGTCACCCTCTCCTCATGAGAGTATCCAATTCCCAGTGAATTTCTCCTTTTCCTGATCCCTTCTCCTGATCCCACCTCAGAAACTGCAATCAATCCAGAATTTATGCTTGTTTCCTTAGATCCTCCTCACAATTACCCAGTGGGAACCCAAATGCTACAAAAGATGTTCTCTCCTTCTTTTTTTCTTTTTTCTTTTCTTTTTTCTTTTCTTTTCTTTTCTTTTCTTTTCTTTTCTTTTCTTTTCTTTTCTTTTCTTTTCTTTTCTTTTCTTTTCTTTTCTTTTCTTTCTTTTCTTTTCTTTTCTTTTCTTTTTTTTTTTTAAATATGTCTTTATTGACTTCAGAGAGAGGAAGGGAGAGGGAGAAAGAGAGAAACATCAATTATGAGTCGTCATTGATCGGCTGCCTCCTGCATGCCCTTGACTGAGGATAGAGCCTGCAACACGGGCATGTGCCCTGACCAGGAATCGAACCACAAACTGTGATTTCCTGGATCCTAGGTCGATGCTCAACCACTGAGTCGCACCCAGGTGTCCCCCCACCCTCTTTTCAATGCACTTCTACCATAAATGGGACTATAGTCTTGTCTCTGGTAGTCTTGGTTGATCCCCAGACATTCTAATCTAATTGTATGGCAAGAATCTGGGCATCAGGGTTTTAAAAAGTCTCCTCAGGTTCTAATCTCCTCAGATTCTAATGTGAAACAAAGTTTGGGACCATTGCCTTAGGGATTTCATTGCTTTAGTATTTATTATCTTTCCTCCTTCTATTTGTGCATAAATTCTGGCCATCTTTCTAAGAATGTCCGAATCTCACAGGGGAAGAAAGTAGAATTGCGGAATTTTCCCAAGGGGCATGCTTTTAAATTTGGTTCTCTCTGAGGCTTCGCCCAGTTTCTACAAACCTTACTCTTTTTCCCTTATGGTGTATTCAACTTGGAAAATAACATAGCGAAATGATGAAGAAATTGACTATTTGTGTAAAATTGTAGCTGTAGTTGTTTCTCTCTCCCTTTTCTCCCTTCCCAGACATAACTCAGTCACACTTTAAATTAAGTGGTCTCAAGTGTGAATTTAAAAACTAAGTTAATATGTGCACGCAAGACTGGCTGACCATCGCAGATGTATTTAATAGATGTAGACCTCAACATGCTGTTGTTCCATGTAATTAAGCACCTGTTGAACCTCATAATCAATCCTTATTTTGTTATAATTCAGAAACTCATTACATTTAATGTTCTCTGGTGTTTACTTGATCAGCTCACTTGTGGGGGAGGGGCACTAGAAAGGGCTTGCCCTCTCCCCACTTTTGAATCATCCAAGAGAATACATGCCCTACTCAGCAAATAATATATATGAATCAAATGATGAATTTTAAAGGTCAGCTAAATAGAAGTTTCAAATATGTTTATGTTGATTTTTAAGAATATATCTTTATTGATTTCAGAGAGAGGAAAGGAGAGAGAGAGAGAGATAGAAACATCAATAATGAGAGAGTCATTGATCAGCTAACTCCTGCACGTCCCCGACTGGGGATGGAACCCACAACCCGGGCATGTGCTGTGACCGGGAATCAAGCCCCGATCACCTGGATCCTGGGTCAGTGCTCAACCGCTGAGCCACGCCCTGCAGGGCTATGTTGATTTTTAAAAGTTGTTCACCTCCCTCCCCCCCCCTTATTCATTCTAGCTGTTAACATGGAAAATTTAATGAATTCTGACATGGTAGGCTAAAGTTTATTGCCAAAAAGGAAAGGGAGCAGGTTGCTAAGCAAATTAATACTATAAACAATAAGAAAGTGACAACCTTCTAGGGGAATATGCTAACGTGAGGTTTTTAACTGCGCTTTGCATTCAGATGACCAATATGCTAAGTATAGCCCTTATCTGTTTGTTCAAGGCCTTAAGAGTCAAGACAGCTCAGAGCATAGACCTCAACCAGCAGTTTGATTGCAGATTTTTGGAAATAATAACATGGCATTTCTTTAAACATATTTTTAAATTCAAGCTTCTTACAAATCAAGATTGGCCTTTCCACCATTCATGGAATTAGTGAGGCTTAACCATGTTCACTGTGGTGCCGGCCCTCACAAAACCCTGCTAACAAAGGCTCTGACTCTCACTTGAGCACTGCCTTTTGGGGAAGATTTCCATGGTAATTTGCTGATTCTCTTTTGAAAGACGTAGGGTGTCCTAGTAACCAGGAGGGGGTTGTACTTTCCCATTAATCTTGGGATGTCTTTGACCCTTTTAAATTTTCACCACCCCTGTAAGGCCATAAAGAATTCTTAACCTGGCTTTTTGTCATTTAAAGCAAACACCTCCTAACTCTGTTGTTAAAAGAAAGAGAAGTAGAGAAAGCATCATTCTCCCTATACTTCAGTTGAAATTATCAGCCTTTATCAAAGCTATGTTGGAGGGGGGTAGCTCTATTTGGATTCAACTGGTAGAAGGAGGTTATGGTGAAATTATCCTATTCTAGTTACACCAGATAGCCTTCAAACTCGTTATATTTTTAGTAAAATCTAATCTATTATCCCCAAAACACAGCTTCAGATAATAAACTTATTACTTTCACTATGTTCTACTTTAAACCCTACCCCCCAACACACACTCAGACACACTTGTGCATGTGCGCTGATATCAGAGTCTTCTCTCTACAGTTTAAGACAAAGACCACTGGACAGGACAGGGTTGAACTAGTCTTAATTTGTTCTTTCCTTTCCTGAGTTCTATTCTTCCTTTCAAACACTTCTCCCAACCCACCTAGAGCTCCAATGAGCTCCATCCAGTTGGCCCTCCTTTCCTTCCTGACTCTAGGAAGGAGGAAAGCTGATTGAATTCTCAGTACAGTCTTAAGGATTTCATTTATTGCTTCTTTTAGGTTTCTGTATTTTAGGAAGACCCTTCTGGCATGGGGAATGTTTGACTCAAATGAATGAATTGCAGAAGTGGAAATATAGAGGCTACTGCAGGCTTTGGGAGAGAAGTTAAGAGCGGGATATTTTTGGTGGAGAAATATTGCCAATCATACCACTAAAGGGCCCTTCCACACACACGTTTGATTCCGATGTGGGCCACTGCCAGGGTTCTCTGACATCAGACAGTAATCCACTCCATGATTTCAAAGACAGGCTTCTGCATTCATACATGAAAGCAAGGCTTTTCATCAACTCCAAGAAGCTTAAAACAAAAATAAGGCTTTTGGTTAAATAGAAACTTAAAATGCCTCTAGGTACTGATGACTGGCAGCTTTCTGGTTAACTGCAATCTGACTATATTAGGAGTCAAGGCCAGTCCCTGCCTCAGAGTATCTTTCTTTGCTGCTCTAAATTTTTATGCAAGCTGATTTAGAAGGCTGGAGGTGACAGTGGGGTTGGGGGGCAACCTCATGGCTGCTTTAGCTGAACTTTGGGATAAACTGGATTAGAACCATCTGACTAAATTGAAAAACCATTTTCTGTTCTGGGGATTTTGATTGGTTTCAATGCACTGTTTTATTTTAAAATAACACTGTCATTTTTAAACACTTAAATTCTCTGCTGTGAAAAATGACATTAAGTTTCCTATAAATATTTGGAATAGACCTACCATATTGACCCACTAGTTCCTATTCTGGATATTTACCCCCAAAATGTGGAAACAGTTATTTGTAAAGATATATGTACCCCTATGTTTACTGTGGCATTATTCACAGTAGCTAACAACATAGAAACAACATAAATGTTCTTTGATGGATGATTGCATAAAGATGTGGTGCATATATTCAATGAGATACTATTCAGCCATAAAAAGATGAAATTATTGCCACTTGTGACAGCATGAATGGATCTTGAGAGGATTATGCTAAGTAAAATAAGTTCAAAAGAAAAAGACAAGAATAGTATGATTTTACTCACTTGTGGGATATAAAACAAAAAGCAACAAACAAACAAAACCCCAAATTCATAGATACAGACAAAAGTATGGTGGTTACCAGAGGAGAAAGGAAATGGGGAGAGGAAAAAGACAGTAAAAGGGATCAAACATATACTTATGGAAGGAGACTAGACATCAGGTGGTGAGCAGAGAGGCTGTGTTATAAAGTTGCACACCTGAAATTTATATAATGTTATTAACAATATTACTCCAATAAATTTAATTTTTCAAATTGTAAAAATATTTAAAAATAATTCAACACTTGCCATAGCTGTGTGACTCAGTTGGTTGGAGCATCGTCCTGTGCATTAAAAAGGTTGCGGGTTCGATTTCCCATCAGGACACATACCTAGGTGGTGGGCTCGGTCCCCAGTCAGGGTGGGTACAAAAGGCAACTAATTGATGTTGTTTTTTTCTCTCTCTCTCTCCCTGCTTCTCTTCCTCTCTCTAAAATCAATAAACATATCTTTGGGTGAGGATTAAGAATAATAATAATAATTCAACACTTGAAGATAAGTTGGATGATTTCTGCAACTCCTGGAAAACCAACTTATACTATACTACTTCTACTGTTGCTGCTACTACTACTATTAATAATAATAATACAGTAGTCCCCCATCCACGGTTTTGCTTTTGCAGTTTCAGTTACCTGTAGTCAACCATGAACATAGGGGTGCATATATTTTTTCTGATTGGTGTTTTGGGACTTTTAGGATATATTCCTAGAAGTGAAATCACTGGGTCAATAGGCAGTTCCATTTTTAATTTTTTGAGGAACCCCTATACTGTTTTCCATAGTGGCTGCACCAGTCTGCATTCCCACTAGTAGTATACCAAGGTTCCCTTTTCTTCACATCTTTTCCAATACTTGTTGTTTATTGATTTATTGATGGTAGTCATTCTGGCAGGTTTGAGGTGATGTCGCATTGTCTTTTTAATTTGTACCTCTTTGATGATTATTGGCCTTGAGTGTCTTTTTATATGTCTATTGGCCATTTGTATGTCCTCTTTGAAGAAGTGTCTACTCAGGTCCTTTGCCCATTTTTAAATTGGATCCTTTGTGTTCCTAGTGTTGAGTTGTATAAGTTACTTATATATTTTGGAAATTAACCCCTTATTAGATGTATCATTGGCAAATATGTTATCCCATATAGTGGGTTCATGTCACACCATTTGATTTTATTTAACAGTCATCACTCCTCTTAGAAAGCACAGAGTAAAGGAAAGTAATTAAATCTAGTGAATCACCGACCTCTTGTACACACTATTTTAGATGCAATGGAGTGATGTGGCTCTGAGCTTAGTTTCCTTACAAATAGAATCAAACTAGCCTGGTGCCTGCCCTTTGGATGCTCACAAAGAAAGATAATCCAGGAAGCAATAGAAATGTGTATGTAAGAAATATTGGACAAACATCATGCAGTATCATGTGGCCCCTTCTACATATGTCATGGACACATTTATATGAACCAGTCAGTTTTCCAGCACACTATGGGTTTATTGAATATTATATCTCAAGAAATGCAAATTAATTTTAACATGAAATTAATTGGGATTGGTACATCTTCAAGCAAAAATATAAAAATGATTTTGAAGTTGTCTTTATCCATGTTATGGGTAAAAGAGTTGCCTATCTATAAATGTAATAAAGAAGATCAATGCTTGATGGTAAGACCATGTTCACCACTATTGTTCCAGTACCTAGCACTCTGCCAGGCATCTAGAATTCTGCAGTATTTATGAACCAAGTGAAAGGCATGATGTATAAACAAAATAATTGGTGTATGCAGTGGGAAAAGCACTGGGCAATTGTGGGTACTGCCTGAGTGAAGAATTCCTTCCTTGCTCACTGTCAAGAGCATAGTGTTATACCTTCCTGAATAAAAAAACCATAGATGAAGCCTTATGTCTAGCAGCTGTTTAAAGAGGTCAACTATTGACTGTCATGAAAACAGAGGAAAAAGGAAGGACAAAACAAGAATATAATTTATCAGCTCAAATATTTAGAGCATACTTGAGTTGGCAAAGGAAAAGCAGAAAGGCACCCCTTAAAGAAGGGGTTAAGAAGAACAGAAAAGGCTTATGTGAATAAATCAGGGAAACAAGAGACCAAAAATTAGCCTTGTAACAAGTTAGAGAAGATATAGAATGAGAAATGATTCAAGCCTATGAGAGTGGAGCCTTTTAAAAAGTCAGCTTGCAGAAAAATGAATAAACTAATTTAG